>NC_133622.1:68230066-68530066 GCF_048593235.1 Sminthopsis crassicaudata
AATTTGAATGAAGATTGAAGCATACTGTTGCTGATCTTTATTTGGGGGAGGGTTTAGGGTATTTTTTGTTTCTATTTTCTTTTGCAATATGGAAATAAGTTTTGCATAATTTCACAGCTATAATCTATATCAAATTGCTTGCCTTCTCAAGAAGAGGGAAAAGGAGGAAGAAGGGAGAGGACTTGGAGCTAATTTTTTTTAAACTGAATGTTAAAAACTGTTTTTACATGTAATTGGAACAATAAAATACACAGCAGCTCCTAGCACTTGCTGCTGACATTTATTCTTGCTGTGTGTGTAGATCAACAGATGGTAGCTCAATGGTAGTAGTAAAGGGTTACATTCCAGGGTCTTGCTGGTGAACCTCATTTATTATTGAGTGTTGAGAAGGGTGACTCATAAAAGGCCTGGATAAAACTTCCTAACAAAGGAGAGATGATGTTTGTGGCCCAGAACGGCTGAGACATTGCTGTGGATCTGAGTACCTTTAGTTCAATCTGTAGGTGGTTGCCAACAAAATTAGTCTGGTCTTTGTCTTTTTGTTCCCTATTCTAACATTTTTAGAGAATTGTTAAGCATCTTTATGGAATTTTTTGATGACCCTTAGAGCCACATTTAAGAATTTTGTGTCACAAGTGACTGCGTCTCTCTAGATCTCAGTTTACCCATCTGTAAAATGAAAGATGGAACACTCATACATAGGGTGTATACTTACAGCCAATTTACCACTGGATATGCTTACTAATTAGACTTAAACTTCTCAATGCATACATCAAACTTTACTTAACAATACTTACATATGTAATCAATCATCAGCTTCACTTTTAAGAACAAACTATCAGCCTGGATCATCAAGATCTTCCCTCTATCCAGCCAGAGGCCATGTATCTTCTTCCTGGCTGATGATCTAGCAAGTCTGGTCGGTTAGCTCAGCCCTAAAGCAAACAAGGGTTGCCCAAGTATCAAATGAGAAGTAACTGGTCTTAGTCTGACCTGGGCCTTGGGCAGACTTCCTATAATTTTTAATTTGGGGTATTGATCATTTGTTTACCACATCATTTGTTTACTGGTAGTTTATTACACAAACCATTGATAAAGCTGTCTATAATATTTTGCTTTACTCATCTATCATATCAAAAACTTATGTTTATCCAGTTTTAAGAATATACACATCACCCCACCCATGTCTTATGTTATTATTGAAAAACAGTTTAAAAGATAACGCGATCACAAAATGGAGGCATAAAACAAAATGGAGTTAGTCATGCTAAGGTGGCAAATTTATTCTAAGAAAACTTCCTCACTACAGACTGCTATTGTTATTTAGGAAATTTTCAATTACGTCCAACTCTTTGTGACTATTTGGGATTTTCTTGGCTAAGAAAATGGTTTGCAATTTCCTTCTTCGACTCATTTGACAGTTGAGGAACCAGAGACAATCAGTGGAAAGTGACTCGCCCTTGCCCAGGTCAGACAGCTAAAATAAGTGTCTAAAGCTAGATTTGAACTTAGAGAGATGAGTATCTCTGACTCCAGGCCCAGTACTTTATCCACTGAGTCACCTTGCTGCTGTTTCATTACTGGATGACTTCTAGAGACCTCTTCTGAGCAGATGATGATCAGTCTCCATCTGAATAGATTATGCTAACGTCTAACCTCAGAGAACTTCTCGGTTTTCACTAATTTCAGTCTGGTGCTCGCATCCATGTTTGGACATTACTTTTTATAAATGTACCCAGAATTCAACAATAAACAGAACGTAATCCCTTAATATTCATGTCAGGTTTGAAGAGTTTTTTGGTGTGTGTAGGCAGAGACTGGAGAGAATATTAAACTTTCATTCTTATTACCTATACAACCTGCCTTAGAATTTGAATTCTAACCTCACCATTTAACTGAAGCTACTTTCTCCATCATTAGCATGGTTCTCTCCATTGCCATAGAATCTACTATAGAATTCAGGAATATGAACCATATCCGTGTGGAAAAACAGACTCTGGGAAAGGGTAGTGAAAAGAGCCCTGAACTTGGAATTATACTAGTGTTAGGTGATATCAAACTCAAATAGCCATGGGGGTCTACATAAGGATCCCTGGAGCCTCATGTTGTTAGAAAATCACATATTAACATCATCTACGTTCTATTGTATTTTTATGTATTTTGTTTAATATTTCCCAATTTGCTCTGAATTAGATGACACTAACGCCTTTTCTTAATCTATGATTCAATGATTGTAATGTTCAATCCTATGGACTCTTGGTTATCATATAGAAATTATGGGCAGAATAAGTTTGCTGTTTCTTCAGATGTGGTAGACACTAGAATATTAGGATTTAGAACTCAAAGTAACTTTAGAAAACGATTTTGAAACAAGCTCTTTGTTTTATAAATAAGCACATTGAAGTTTATAGAGTCTAAGTGCTTTGTTCAAGATGACACAGATCAGAAATTTGACCCGAGATGTACCTTTAAGATCAACTACTCTCTATCTTCATCTTACAAAGAAACTGAGGCCGAGAGTGAAATGACTTGCCAAGTTTTTACAAAGAGAAGACTTCGTTTCCAGGTCCTCAGACTCCAAAGCTTTTACTCCTTCCACTTTACCAGAGGTCTGGAGGACATGTCAAATGATTTTCCAGATGGAAGAGACTTCACAGTAAATGGGGGTAGGGGAGAGATCTGATAGTAAAAAAGGGGGCAAGGAGACCCGGTAGTAAAAAAGGGGAGAGAGATCTGGTAGTAAAAACGGGGGGAGAACTGACAACAAAAAAAGGATTGGGGGAGACCTGATAGTAAAAAGAAGGTTGAGGGAGACCTGATAGTAAAAAGATAGGGGAGAGACTTTATAGTAAAAAACAGAAAGCTGATCTGCCTTGAAACTTTTCAGCAAGAGAATTATGGAGTGAAAGGAACAGTCCTCTAAGCTCTGGCCAAGAAAGTCAATTTTCTTTCTCAAGCTCTTCCCCAAGAAGGCCTTGTGGGCTGTGGCTAATTCTGTTTTCCATTTTTATCTCGATTTGTTCTTGATGCGGAGGTGTTCTTCTTCCAAGGATCGCTGCTTCATCACTTTAGGGAGAAAATAAACAAACCCCCGCAATGAATTCACTGAAAACAAGACATTTGGTCATTGACATCCCAGTCTTCGAGGGATTCCTTTTTATGTCCTCAATTAAAAAAGCACGCTTAGCAACTAGATGTACCATACGGGTCTTTGCACCTTAAATAAATATTCTGAGATCTAAAAATACAAGCAGAAATGAAACTTTTTTTGGGGAAAAAAAAATGAAACCGAAGATCACTTCCAAGCTCAGAACTGGATTTCTGGGAATGGGAGGATTGGAATTGTTTTCCTGCTGAATATGAACTTCTGTTGTGTTAAGGAGTTGGTATTGCTGAGTGCAAGAGTCCCCAGTTCAGCCTCCAGGAAAATTGGTGGGGAGTTGTTAGAGACCCCTCCAGATTTTGAAACCAGGCCCCTATACCTTATGGAAAAGTGAGTTAACCCAATGTATTGACTAATCCCACTTGGAACCATAGGCCTTCAGAAAACATAGCCTGTCTGCCCCAGAGACTACTTGGGAACAAGCATTTGGCTTTCTCTCTAAATTTTAATTTGCTGAGCTTGAATTAAACACATAATTCTTAGTTGTGATTAACAGTGAAAACTTGTTTCACCTCTGAGGGTGGTATTTGGTCTATAAGAGTGCCCTTGGTGTTTTCAGGGGTACAAACATGCAGGTGTTTGCATATTACCTGTCAAATTCTGCTTCTCTCAGGATTTTTTAGAAAGAGTCAACCAGCTTGGGAATTTCAGCTCTTAAACTTCATTCTGGATTTTATTTTATGTCTTTATTTTTTCTCCTTTTTTAACTTATTTTTTCTTTCTTTTCTTATTCAAGTG
This sequence comes from Sminthopsis crassicaudata, assembly GCF_048593235.1. Lineage (NCBI taxonomy): Eukaryota > Metazoa > Chordata > Mammalia > Dasyuromorphia > Dasyuridae > Sminthopsis > Sminthopsis crassicaudata. Next base: position 68,233,968 of record NC_133622.1, read on the forward strand.
AGGGAATAGAGATATGCTGATAAATGTTTAATAAATGGTTTTTGAGGAAGGTTTTTTTAAAGTTCATATGGTATCTTTTTAAATTTAATCTGCATTATTAAAATTTTTCTCTAATACTTTCTTAAATCATAATAATACACAAAGTCCAGATTTGCAGTATTTGTTGATTTCTGAGATACAAATGCTCATATTGAAAATTTAACAATCAGCTCTCAGGGCCTGTTTAAGCTGGTTCCAACATATTTCTGCTTCTATACCAATGGTGAAGTGGAAAGTGTTTTACATTTCTCATTTAAGCTTCTCAATATTACTGTGAAATGAATACTTCAGATATTATTTTCCTCACTTGACAGAAAAGGAAACTGAGGAAGTGAGAATTTAAATGGCTTGCATCCTGGCTGCTAGTTTTAATAAAATCTGAATATTTATAGGGATAAATATTAGAGCCATGATTCTTAACTCTAGCTCCAACATTTTATCCATACCCATTGTATCATGGGTGTATGGTCAGGAAATAGATTTACCAGCTGTGGGACAATGGGTTGTCACTTAAACTCAGCTTCACTTTGCCTTTCTGTATAATGAGACTGTCAATCCCTGCAGTCCCCGCTTTACTGAGTCTCTGGGGTGTTCAGGGAAGACCAGCATCTCTGGTGAGAGGATTGCTGAGCCCTTTTCACAGCTGCTCTTCCACCTTCCCCCAGCTCTCACTTGTAGCTCCAAGAAGCCGTAGCATGCACAGTAGCCATACTCTTCTTGGCAGATGGATTAAACCAGGTTAAGGGTAACCAACAGACCTCAAACCTATGGGTGAATTAGGGGCATATCTACCTCAAGCATGTGAAGACTTTCCCCAGTAGGGGAATGAGAACAGCTTGTTCCAGTGGCCATGAAGGCAGGTAAAGCAGGTGTTGTGGAATACTTAGAGCTTAGTCAGACATCAAAGAAGTTAGGGTGGTCCAGTGCATCCTGGGTCGTCACCAGTTGACTTTAGTCTTGCCACTGGACTTTGATGATTCTGTTCCCGTGTAAGCCGAAACACGGAACATTATACACGGGAACAGCAATATTGTATGACAATCAACTGTGAATGACTTATCTATTCTCAGCCATGCAGAGATTTAAGACAATTCTGCTGTACTTAGGATGAACAATGCTATCCACCTCCAGAGAAAGAACTGATGGAGTCTAATGCAGATTGAAGTATATCTTTCTTAAACTTTCTCTATTCCTAGTGTTTGCTTGCTTTGGCTCTGTGTTTTCTTTCATAATATGACTAATGCAGAAATATCAAATGTTGAGAGAGGAGAAGAAAGGAAGGAAAAAGAGAATTTGGTACTAAAAGATTTTTTTAAATGTTAAAAATTGTTTTTACTTGTAATCCTACACATATAGATAGATAGATAGATAGAGATAGATAGATAGATAGATAGACATATTCCCCCCCACTCCTATCTGGTCCATTTCTTTGGGGAGGCTAGGGGTAAAGAACGAGAGAGAACATTGCACTACTAGGCCCAAGAGTCTGAAAGATACTGTATGTTTTATGAGGTACCTGGCCCTACAAAGGAGGCACTGGGGACCATGAGTATCTCCTTATGTTTTTCCTCTTGCCCTGGTTGGGAAATGAACCCTTTTTAAAGTATTTAGTGAAATTCCAGCATGAGCCTCCATGATCTTCTTCCTAGATTGGGGGTAGGAGAGACAGAGAGAGACACAGATAGAGATGTAGAGACTGAGACAGGCAGACAGACACACAGACAGAGATGTAGAGACTGAGACAGGCAGACAGACACACAGACAGACAGGTAGACAGACAAAGAGAAGGGGGGATGATAGAGACAGAGACAGAGAGACAGACAGAGAGAGACAGAGAGAGACAGAGAGAGACAGAGAGACAGAGAGACAGAGAAAAGAGAGACAGAGAGAGAGAGAGAGAGAGAGAGAGAGAGAGAGAGAGAGAGAGAGAGAGACAGAGAGACAGAGACAGAGACAGAGACAGAGAGGAAAGGGGAGAGAGAGGGCAGATGTCACAGCCGACTTCGGAAGAGAAGTTCACATACACTGGGGTAGAAAAGGAGGTGCTGATCACGGGATACAGAAGGGGGCCGGAAAAGCGACTGCAAGAACATACAGAATGCTTTCAAACAGATACATTTCCTCATAAGGTTAAAAAGCTTTTGATCAGTGGGTCCTAAATTGGGTATCATAGGACTAGCATTGGACCTTGGAGGTCATGTCTAACCTTTTCCCTCTCATTTTGCAGATGAAGAAACAGATTCCCAAAGAAATAGTCTGAGCTCCTCGCTTTGTAAATAATCGGGGCCCAAAGAAGTCCGGAGTTCCAAATCTAGTAAGAGCTGGAGCTGCATCTTGCTCAGTCTATGGTTCTTCCTCCAGTTTTAGAATGTTTTCTCAAGGCAAAGGCTATTCACCCTCCAGTTCTATGATTAACTGGGCTGTGCAGCCCGTCCCCAGGAAAGGCTTGGCTGGGCGAGGGGGTGCCGGTGTTCAGCCCTGGGGTAACTAGGTCTAGCTGTAGCCAGCGTGGCCCTGAGGGCTTTGTTCCATCGGCTAACACTTCTGCCCCAAGGACACCACCATACCTAGACCTTGTCTCTGAGCCCTCTGTCCGTTACTGGGGCCCAGTCTCCATCGCTACCCCAGGGCGCCACCACTAAGGCACCCTCAGTCTTCTGGAAATTCTAGAAATTACTAGCCAAAAACTGCTTTGGCTTCCAATCCAAAAGTTCCTATTTGTATCTCCCCGTTCCTTTTCTACCCCCAAAGTATGGATTTTTCTTTGACTGTTTGCTATAAGATATCATCTGCTCTCTGTCTCTGTGTCTCTGTCTCTCTCACTGTCTCTATGTCTGTCTCTCTCTGTCTCTGTCTCTGTGTCTCTCTCCCCCTCCCCTTAGACTCCCTGGGGCAGCCCAGATCGTGGTCATTTGTTCAGTCTCCCTGCCAACAAGACTGGGGGTATGGAGGGAGATCAACGCAGTGAAGGGAGACTCCCCCCTCCTGAGGCTCCCTCTGTCCCCCCCCCCCCAAGCTGCTTTGTGGCTGGGGATCCTGCATATTCCTTCCTAACTACTTCTCTGGGCCTCACTTATCTGTGAAATGTGACTGCTTCATAAAGGAGCGGGAGAGGGCTTAGACTCCCTGCAGGCCCCTCCCATGCGAGGTCCTGCGCTACCCAAACTGGGCCCTGGACAGGATGTTGGACAAGCGTTCGCTTCTCAGCGGCCAGAAGTCCCGAATCTGCAAAAAGAAAGGTGCTGTTTGTTGCCTGACTCCCGGGCTTTCTTCCTCCATTAAACCCCCAAGCGATGAGACACTTGGAAGCCCAGTCAGCCAGAGGATACTCTTCCCTTCGCTCCCGGGAAAACTTGGGGAAGCCCCTTCCCTCTCCGGGGCTCGGGGGCCGCCTCTGGGACTGAGAAGGGCTCCTTGGGGTCCCTGGAAGCTCTGAGGATGCTCTGAGAGTCACACACGTGACTTTCCCACTCTGCTTTTTCTCTCTCCTGTGTGTGTGTGTGTGTGTGTGTGTGTGTGTGTGTGTGTGTGTGTGTGTGTGTGTGTTGCTCAAGCAACAGCCTCACAACACTCAAGGCATGGATAGGGGGGTCTGCTGGAACACACACACACACACACACACACACACACACACACACACACACACTCACTCACACTGCTTCCCTCCGGCCCAAAGTCTGCGTGGAGCACCCCGCCACTAGCTGGAGGTGGGAGGAGGGGAGAGGGGAGGGAGAGCGGAGGCGGGGGAGGAGGGGGCCGGGAGCGGGCTGGAGCCGAGCCTGCCTCCCTCCCCCAGCTGCCATCCCCGGGCCCGCTGCCCACCCTTCTCCCGTCTGCCGTTGCCTTTGGGCTCCATCTACCGGCCTCCCCGACGCTCGCGGCCCCTCCAGAAACCGCTAACGGGGGCTCGGGATCTCCGCGGACAGGAGACAATAGAAATTAAAACATCCGCCCACCCACCCGCCGTCGTGATTTATCTGAGGGGTGGGGAGGAAGCTGGAGTCTGTGTGTCATAGCTTAAGGGGAAAAAATCCCCCCTTCTGTCCCCGTTTCTGCACATCCATTATGTTAAGGACAAAAGAATCCGGGTTCTGGAACAATAGAGCCCAGAGAGGTTTTCGGTGGCTGGCGCTTAATTGCCCGCACAAGGTGGGATAGACCTCCCTTCCGAAGATGGAACTCCCCCCCCCCCCCCGAAGCGTTCTGATTCCTTGGCTATTTCCTACTTGAATCACTTCATCGATCTCTCTGCGTAGCTGATGAATGACATTCTTTTCAATTTCCTTGGATTTCCATATCATCCCCTTAAATCCCGAAGATCCGGTTTTTGTTTGGGATTTGGGGGGGGGGTCTGAGGGAGGAAGGAGAGCTGGTCACCACAAATCCCCTTTGAGATCAATTCCTTAATTATAACAGAAATAATCATTAGATGTCTCCGTCTCCCTGCTACAGACAATCCCCCTGCTACCTTCCATCCATTCTCCACAGAACTGGCAGAAAAAAACCCCAAAAAACAAAGAAAAAGCGCGAGTCTGACCATCTCCCCATCCCATGCAAAGACTTTTATCGACTTCCCATTGCTTCTAGGAGACATTACAAACCCCCTCACTTTGTCATCGGAAGCCAAGTTCTAGCTTTCCCAGGCTTATCTTATATTTAACCTTCTTCAATAATCCCTGTTCCAACCCAAATGACTTATGTACCTTCCCCCCACTTGGCATTCTACCTCCTGCTGCTGGGATTTTTCATCTTCCCCCGTTTCCATTTTCCTCCTCTACCTGGAGTACACTGATCTGTGTCTTAGACTCCCCAGCTTCATTGAAGCCTTAGAACCTTCGCAGAGAAGCCTTCTCCGACTCCTTTAGTTGTCTCCCTTTACTCTCCTCTCCCTCCTCAAATTATCTTTTATTTATCTGTTTCTCTGTTGTATTCTCCCAGGGGAATGTAAGCTCTTTGAGGGAAGGTACTGTTTTTTTCTTTTGATCTCCTATCCCTAAGCCTTTAGTGGATGCTTGTCGGATTGCACTGGACAGAATCTTAGAGTTGCCCTTTTTAGAAGACCTTGGAATCTTAGGAACAGTCTTTTCCCAAGCACTCATTTGGTCTGAAGTAAGATTAAATAATTTGCCCAGTCACACTTCTGCTTAGTGGCAGATTCAGGGCTAAAATATTGATCTCCTAACTTCAATTCATTCTGAAAAATCTGCCATTGGAAGATAAGCACTGTAATTAACATTGTTCAAGTTACTAACAGTATAATTTCTGTTACAAAATGAGAAATCGAGGCACAAAAATCACATTATTAGGGAGGCAGCAAGAAGCAGTGGATTTGAAGGCAGAGAATTTAGGTTTAGATTCCAGCTTGGTTATCTTTCTTTAAAAAAAAAATTGGTAGGGGAGAAGGGAAAGGGAAAACTTGAGGGAAAGGACAATTGTTTTGTCTTTGTATTCTTCGCACCTAGCCTAATGCTTCAAATGTAGTCAATGCTTAATGTCTATTGAAGTATATTATCCGTGTGAAGTTGGAGAAATGACTTCATTTCTGTGGAGTTTTGTTTTTTCTGTAAAATGAGGGGGTTGGAAAAGATTACATATCTGACGCCAAAAGGTGCCTTAGGAATTCAGAAAATAGCCAAGTCAGGGCTGGGATCAAAAAATCTATGTCTCCTGGACCTCTCTCTCCCTGTGATGAAAAGTCTGTACAGAGGGGAAAGACCATCTTCATTTATTTAATTGGATGTTTTGTTATCTCCCACTAAAGTCCTCCCAGATACTTCATTATTACACAAAAATGACTCTGGGTCTTGAAAGGTTGTAACAATAGAGCAACAGCACTGATGGGTCCAATTAAGCTGAAAGGGCTTCAAGTATGGGCTCAGGAATCTCTGGGTCTGTTGTCTGAGGACTGGCCCAGCTCAATTCAGACAAGGACAAAGGATGCATCTGAAAAAAAAAATAAAATCCAGGGCCTTAGTGGACAATAATTCAGTTAAATAATACACATTTATTAAGCATTTGTGTTCCAAACATTGGGCTGAGCCCTACGGACACAAAGACATGACCCTTGCTCTCAAGGAGTTCAGGGGCTAATGAGGGAGACAAGAAACAATATAAACAAACAACTGTACCATACTTACACATGCATGTATACATGTGTGCATATACACACATGTACATATATATGGTATACAAATATGCACATATGTTTTGAGTCATTTCAATCCTGTTCAGATCTTAATTATATATTACACGAACACTGTTGTTATTTGGTCATTTGAGTCATGTCTGAGTCTTCATGACCCCATTTGGAATTTTCTTGGCAGGGATGCTGGAGTAGTTTGCCATTTCCTTCTCCAGGAAACGGTGCCTAGGGTCATACAACTAGTAAGTGTCTGAGGCTGGATTTGAACTCATGAAATGAATCTTCCTGTTTCCAAGCCTAACTTTCTATTCACTGTTTATCCACCTAGCTGCCCAAGTCCCCATGTGTGTGTGTGTATATATATATATATGTATATATATACACACAGTCTTGAAGGATGCCAGAGGATCCAGGAGGCAGTGGTAAGGGGACAACCAGTGAAAAGTCACACAGGAGATGAAATAGCTTATGGGAGGAACAGCAAGAAGGTGAATGTTGCTGGAATTAGTGGAGCAAAATGATATATGAAAACCGGAAAGGCAGGAAGGGGAACTTAATATGATGTGGCTGCCATCAGACGGAAACAGCCTTTCCTCTTCTCTTCCCCACTTTTTCCAAGACAGGTCACCTAGACTCCATAAGATAGCTGAGTAGAAACTGCCCCAAAAGGGGTCCTCCCTCTTCATTCTCCGTTCCTGGTTCAAAACCAAATTGCCTTTCCCTCATCCACCATCACCAACCCTGCAGAAAAGAACCAGAATTCCTGTTCTACTCAGAACCCAGTTCTAAGTGGTGATAAGTCAGCCTCCCTTCTCTCCTTCCCTCCTCCATAAAGCCTTCACAGAGATCCATATAAGGAGCCAGTTTTTCTTCTGGTCTTTTGAGTACTCTTGCAGCATTGGAGGTACAAATCTGTTACCTCATGGTACATGATCAAGGAAGGAAGGAAGAAAAAAAGAAAGAAAGAACCAAGAAAATAAACTCAGAAGAAGAGAGTAATAATAGTAGCTAGATTTTCAGAGGAAAAAATAGCTTGATCTCGCAGATCAGAGGAATACCTAGAAGAAATAGAGCAATAAGTAAAATATTGAATTATAAGTTAAATAAGAAGAAATTTCTTTTGGAAAAAGGAATTGGAAGGAGAATATTAAACAGAAAAATCAATATTTTATCCCAATAATGCACTCTCTCAAGATTAAAATAAACCAAATAGAAGTTATTTCACTGTATGAAAACAAGAAATATTAACCCCAAATCAAATAATTGAAAAAATAGATGAAAATAGGAAGATTTTACAATAAAAAGCAAAGGCAGGTTAAAGAGAGACAATTCAAGAATCATCAGACTCCCTGAATAATCAAAAAAAGACTGGATATCTTATGCCAAAAATAATAAATTAAAACTATTCATTTTTCCTAGAATCAGAGGGCAAAGTAAAAATAGAAAAAAAAAATCACCGGGCATCTCTTGAAATAAAATCTAATATAAAAATTAGGAATGTTATAGCTAAAATCCAGAGCATCCAGTGAAAAGTATATTGAGAAGAAGAAATTCAAGTATTGGGGAACTTCAGTAGAATCATACAACATTTGATAAAGAAATACTCAGAGAGAAATTTTTGAAATACAATATTCCAAAAGTACAAGATAGAGTTTACAACTGAGATTATCTCACCCTGAAAGACCAAGTATAATCATACAAAGGGGGAAAATGGTTATTTAATGGAGTAGAACATTTTCAAGCATTTCTATCTTGAAGTGCAAATACAATAGCAAAGTAAAAACTCCAGAGATAAATATATTTGAGCAACTGGAAGAGGATAAATAATGTTAAATTACTTATATTCTAGTAAAGTGAAAAGAGATGTTTCCCTTCAAAATCCTAATGTAGTCAAAGGTTCCAGAGGGAATGGAATAAGACAAACAGAAGAACTGTTTGTTCAGTTTTTACGGTCTTAAGAGAGGAAAGAAAAATAAAGGAAAAAAGGAATGCACAAAAGGATAAATGAAGAAGAAGGGCAAGGAAATCTTTAAGTCTCATGATTGGAGAAGATTATACAATTATGGAGGAAGGGGTGGGAGCACTGAAATCAGATTACTTAAATTTATCTGAAATAGACAAGGGAGTGTTAAAAAACACATTTATGTGTGTGTGCACATACACCTAAAACTTGTGGTAATAATATATTATATTCAATAGGGAAACAGGGAGTAATAGGAAAGAAGAACTTAAGACAGAGGGTAGAGACAGAGAAGAAATAAGTAAAATTAAACAAACTCACTTTGGAGAGTAGATAAATTTTAAGAGGGGGATTAAAAGAAAATAAAATGCAAAAATCAGTGATGGGAGTCTGAGTGAAGGGAAGAGTGAAAGGATAGCAAAATGAAACTTAGTGGATTCAATTACATAGCTGTGTTGATAACATTCCCTCTCTTTTACTATCCCTTCTTCTTTGTAAAGGGATGCTAGGAAAGAGAGGGAAAAGGATAAGCATAAATGATAGAGGAAAATACACAATAGTCAGCTGTGCTCAGGAATATGAATGGGATGAACTTATACAAGAGAAGAGGACAGCAGAACGGCTCAGAGAAGAGAATTCAATTTTATTGTTGACAACAAAAATACTTGAAGCATAAATATTCACATAGAGTCAAAACAAGGGGCTAGATCAGAATTTATTATTCTTAAGTTTAGGTAAAAAGTCACACTTGATTTGATTTCAGACAAGTTAGCAGTAAATATAGATGGTTAAAAGAGATAAATAGGGAAACTACATTTTGCATAAAGGTATCATATATAATATTGATAATATCAATATTTAATATGTATGTAATAAATTCTATTAAGCATAACAACAATTGGTTTCAATATTACATAAAATCTTTGAAAATACAAAAATGGTTTTGATACCTAAAAAAAAGAGAGAAAAAAGCAAGACAATTATAGACTGATTTTTCCTTTACTTTACAATTGAGGCACAAATAGGTTAAATGGCTTGCCCAGGGTCAAACAGCTAATTATCTGGGGCTTTATTTGAATTCAGGTCTTTCTGAGTCTAGGCTCAGTACTCTATCTACTATGTCACCTACCTGCCTCAAAAAGAGATTCAGAAATCATTATAGATGAGCAAGATAGCTTTGCTGGATGGACTGAGTTTAGACTTTAAAAAAAACCAAGTTGTACCTAATAAAGTTCACAGTTACATATTTTTATTTTAAATTATGTTTTCTGTTCTTATTTGTACATGTGCTCATTTTTATTGGTCTTTGTCAATTTCAAACTAACCATATTTTACACATACATTTATATTAAACCAATATCATACGACCAAAGGAAAGAAATATAGAAACCACATTTCAAACATAAATTGCTTACATAAATGTCAGCTATTATCATCATCACCATTTTAGTGTCCTTTGAAGAATATTGGTGTTTTAAAAAAGAAAAAAAAAAGCTGGATTATTGTTTCAGGGATCAACATGATAACTTTGAAAGATCTGTAAAATTTCCTTAATGAACTTAGTCTGTTTCTCCCCTCCCCTTCTCCTCCTCTTTCTCCTCCCTCTTCTTCACTTTCCCCATCAATTTTTTAAAAGACAATACAATAAATACATGGGGAATTGTATTCTTTGAGACTTTCAGTCGTTGCTTAACTGTGGAGTAGAGTTATTCTAGAATGTATTCTATTCATTAAAAAAGTGCTTTTTTCTTACATCTTCATTAATGATATCTTTAATATTTGGGTAAATTATTCTAAATTAATGTGTTGATATTATATTAATATTTTGGTTAATTATTTAAGGTTTTTGTAAAGATGGCAAAAACAGGTATATGGGTTGGTGGTTATTGATATCCTATAGTGACCTTTTTATATAGTAATATCTTCTGTTTTTTTTTTTTAATTTCAGCATCTTGCCTATTTAAAATATGTTGAAAATCAGTTTGCTAATTCCATCAAAACTGCTCTTTTTGACAGTATTTTTGTGATAATTCTATTATAATTGAAGAAAATACTTTGTTATAAAATTCCTAACAGATCTGTTTAATTTTTTCATCTATTTGTTGACCTCCTTCCAGTTTCATCTTTAAATACTCTTGGGATAATTTGGCTCACTTGGGTCTAATAGACGTTTTTTGCAGATTTATTTTCTCTGTTTCTGCAACTTACTATTTAATAAGTCAATGCTGTTCATCCCTTCTCAACAATCTCCCTCATAAATTTTTGCAGCTAAGTTTATATTCTAAGCTAATATACATCTTGAGTGCTATATTTCTCCTCTTGGGGAGGAGAAATTGCATCTGCTGACTGAGACAGCTCCTGACTGTTTGGACTTCTTTTTAATGATTTTTTACATTTGGCTAAACTTCCACAGAAAACAGTGAGAAGTTACATCAATTGCTTTTCTTGTATCGTTTTCCGCTTTTTTAAAGCATCAAATATTTGTTTGGACAGAACAAGTTGGAGTCATTTTAGTGGCAAGCTATATTGTCTCATCTTTATAATTCTGTTTATGTTTTGACCTTCGCTCTAAGTCACAGAGAACTGATCCAAAAACGACTCCTACATCAGTAACCGGCCATTTTCTGTTCATTAAGATATAATCTTTTTTCCAAAAGATATCATCAGCTTTTAAAATGATCTCTTTCAGGGCTCACCATGCCTGGCACCTTTTGGCTTTTTTTCTTGTAAAAAATATTCATGACATAGAGGGATGCAGCTTCTGTGTGCTTTATAAGCTTTGGGGCTCTTTCCTTTCTTAATCCAGTCCCATTATTTTCCATCACATAATATATTTTTGCCCACCTTCTCCTATGTTCTTTTTTTCCTTTGAAATCATCTTATATTAAGGTATAGTTTGGAGGATTTTGTCTTATTCTCCACTGAATTTCTCTGCCTCCTTATTTTCTACCACTTCTTGGCCTTTTGACATGGAAGTCTTCCTTGTTCTGGACTTGAGTTTCCTCAATAATATGCAACAATTGGACAAATAATCCCTAAAGTCTCTTCCAACTTTAACAGGTTGAAGGGTTCTATGAGGTCTGATAAGCTTCCCTACTTACACACAACTAGAGAACAAACATATTTTCAAATGAAATGCCCGAGGCACCCAACTAAATATTTGCTAATGAGGAGCAGACAAATTGTCTGCTAATGAGGGATTTCTGAAGTTTTTCATTTCTGGTTCCCATTTTAAAAGCAATTAATTTACTGAGGCTCATGTAGTGTTTACCCGGTAGCCAGGTGGCACAGTGCCAGGCCTGGATTCAGAAAGATTTATCTTCCTGAGTTCAAATCTGTCCTTAGACATTTTGGGCAAATCACTTAATTCTGTTTGCCTCAGTTTCCTCATCTGTTAAATGAGCTGTAGAAGGAAATGGCCAACGATTTTATCCCAAAAGGGTCACAGAGTCAAACATGACTGAAAAATAACTCAACAACAATGTTTTCAGGGAGCCTGGATCACTAGTTTCTTTAGGATTTTTTTTAAAAGTTAGTAATTCATTTTGAAATCAACTCACCAGCGCATCCTCAAAACCAGCTTTTGAATGTAATGATAGTGTTGTGTAACAAACACACAGAAGTGCGTTGTCTCAATGTTTTCTGGAGGTTCTGTAGGTGAAAGCCCTCTGAAAAGTGCAAAGGCTAGACAAATGCACTGTATTATTAAAGCAGAATATTATTATGCAGAGCTTGACATTTCTAAGACTTTCATAGAATGTCAGAACTAGAAGGGGCTCTGAGAGATCAAGTAAGCTAACCCCACACTGGAACATGTAGTCTAAATTGCTGGTCCATTTGTAGGTTTCATGTGACTAGTCATTCCTCATTATAGAAGCAAGTTATGTCCATTTACAGACTATCTTCCTTTGCAAAGATCCAAGATTTATAGAAATTATATAATGAGTCCTTATCGTGTCTACATGGGATGATGAGAGACCCTCTGCTGCAGTGGAAGGAGAGAGATCACTGGTTATGTGAAAATATCACATCCAGGGGATTTGGGTTCAAATCCCAGCTCTGTCTGAATGACACTGGGCAAAATCCCTCCACTCTCTGGGCCTTGTGGTTCTTGTCTTTCAAACGAGAAGATTGATTAAATGACTTCTTTTTAGCTCTGTGTTTATATTTATTTTACATATAGAAAGACTTAAGCGCAGATTCCAAGTTTGGTTTTATATTGTGTCCATAGGGTACATAATGCTTATAGTAGCATGGATTTTTTAATAGCTAAAAGAGACCTTAAGAGATCATTTCATGCAGCCTCCATCTTACAGATGAGAAAACTGAAGTCAGGTGATTTGCTTAAGAAATAGAGTGACAGAGTTGAGGATTGAACTCAAGCCATTTGAGTTCAAAGCCAGCACTTTGCACTACATTACACTACTTTCATTTCCCTAGGATATTGGGTGGGCAACTTATTAAACAGGTTCAATGAGCTAAGAGTAAATCGAACCCCAATTTTCCCCAACTAAGTCTACTTTAAGTATTTGTAGAGAATAGAGTGTGTATATACCTGCTAATCCTAAAACCTTCTTATTGTTCTGGGAAACTGGGGAACTGGGGAACTTTTAACCTGTTACCTGATGTTAATCTATTACTGGGTTTAGTCTCAGGTCTTTCTTTATGTGATCTACATCCTCCATTTGATTCATCTCCTTGAATCTTGTGATGAACTCCTTGGCAGTCTGTTTATAATCAGTGACTAAGGCCTTGAATTAATTGTATTGAAGATGGAGAAGGAGGAAGATAAGGAGGAGAAAGACAAAAAAGAGAGGAGGAGAAGGAAGAAGAGGAGGGGAAGGAGGAGGAAAAGGAGAAGAAGGAAGAAGAGGAAGGGGAAAGGGAAAGAGAAGAAGGGAAAAAAGGAAGGGGAAGGAGAAGAAGGAAAAAGGGAAAGGGGAAAGGGAAAGAGAAGAAGGAAAAAAAGGAAGGGGAAGGAGAAGAAGGAAAAAGGGGAAGGGGAAAGGGAAAGAGAAGAAGGAAAAAAGGAAGGGGAAGGGTCTTTGTGGTAGGATCAAAAGTAATTTGAATCATATATAGCTAGAGCTGGAAGGAACTTTGGAGACCATGGACAGAACTCAGTTTTAAGCAAAGTCCCAAGTGAGAGCCAGAGTGAAGATGACACGGGAAAGATACAGGCCAGTATTAAGGAGAATCTCAGCAGATATTAGTCACTTGTGGTAGTGTCTATACTTAAATTTCACCTATGTTTGTTCATGATGGGTCAGTGGTTGGTGGAAGGAACTCTCACCTCCTCCACCTACTACTCAAAAAATACATGCTTACCAGACACAATATTGAAGATCAGCTTTGATAAGTTTTGGAAAATTCATCATCCGAAAGCTGACCACCAATCAGTCAATCCTTTCAGCTACAGAAATTTAAAAATGATCATCAATTATGACATGGGGAGGCTATGAACTATCTGGATGGACCCGGATCCACACAGAGAAGACTGAATAAGATACGATTAGAGCTGTATTGGAACCAATTCTACCCAGCTTCAGTTGTTAAATTTTCAGTGTGAATGTGTGCACCTCATAACTTGGCAAACTACAAATCAGGTCTTGCTTTATTGGTCTGTTGATTGTCTAGACTTTAGAAAGGGATGGAGAAAATGTGAATTCAGATTAAGCTTCAAAGTATATAATGAGCTGGTTGCTAAATATTTACTGGCACACTCCTAGATACAACCCATATAATCAGGTTGTTTTTTTATTAAGCTTTTACTCATCTGCTCAGGTTAGATCAATATAGTCTATAAAGTTATGTACTTAAAAAATCTCTAATAGAGGATAATTTCCTGATCAGCTAAATTATCTTTAGTATCTAAGATTTTTGTCTTAGAATATTTCTTCCCTAAGTTTTATGGTCTAGCTTTCCGTCTCTCAAAAATTTGATGAGTGTGTGGGAGAACCTTAGAATTGCTTTAATTTGTTTTTCTCTCATTATTAGTGAATTAGAGCTTCCTTAAGAACTGCCTTATATATTCTTAGACTACTGGAAATATCTTTTCTGAAACATCCACCTTGGCAGATGTAAACAAAATGAACAATCAAACATGTCCCTTTTTCATTTTCCCTTTATATTGATCAGAGTCATCAAATAAAGTTATCTCTGGGCTTCTTTATCAAATAATCTTGTATGATATTAACATATCCATGGACAGTGTCTTTGTGGCTACAAACTCTGTTCTAACTAAATGCTTATTTGAAATAATCAGACAATAAATACAATGAGATTTTGTATTCTATTATAACTTTCAATCAGTTATATAACTATGAAGATGTAGTCAGCTACAGAAAATCATTTGTGAAAGCTTGCTTTTTCTATCACTTGCTTTCATTAACAATACACTTAATTTTTGCATAGATTTTCTTAATAAGTATTTGATAGGAGTGAAAAATAGATATAAAATTGGAATCCCAACATTGGTGTCCTCTCCACCATTTTTTTTGGTACTAGTACTTTCAGAATGTTTCCCCACACACACATCAGCATCCTATTCTCTCAGCTTTTGAGAATTTCTCCCTTACTTGCTTTCAAAATTGTGTTGCCACCAGCAAGGATGTATTCCATCTATATTTGGGTGCTTTTCATACCTTCATTTTCTTAAGCATCATTTTCACTTATTCATTTAGCATATCGTAGATATGGTGATTCTCATGTCATAGATAATGAAAATAGATCATTATAGAAATACTGGTAGAAATGTTCCATTTCTTTTGTCTGTGTTTCTCTCCTGCCAGGATTAATGATAAATATTTATTAAATGATCTGATCTAGTTAAATCTCACATCAAGCTTTCTAAAAAATTTTTCTTTTTCATATTTTTTGCTGTTTTATAAGGCAATACCATTAAGAGTCTCTCACCATTCCACCATACTGTTTTAGAATTTTTAAAAAATATTCTAAACTAGTACTGCTCTTGATGTCAGTGCTTCTTGGCTTGAGTGGGAAAGAGTTTGGGTGCTATTTTGGCTTTCTTACTGTGGTTTGATAATTTTTTTAACTTCCATAGGAAATAATGACAGTTTATTTTTATGTTTTTCCTAGTATCCATTTCTTATTTTTCAGTCTTAGTAACTAGTCTGACTATTTCAGGATGAAACTATCATGATTGCCTAAAGTATCATCTTCCCATAATTAGTCTTTCTTCTAGCTCTAATCAGTGTATGCCTAACCGCACACAAGTAGCTGATTTCAGAAATTAGTGACCAGTTGTTTGTTATCTCTGGCTATAGCTAATTTCTTTCTGTTAATGCTTTTTTGGTATTTACCATCTCTAGCATCTTTGACCCTTATGGAATCATGATATACAGATTAAAATTCTTCTAAGTAATCTCCAAGTCTTAGGTCTTTTCCTATTTTAATCCTGAACTAGATTTTCATATATATATGTATATAAACATTTATTATACATGTATGTATACATACATATACTTTGACATCCCCTTCTATGCCCACTTTTGTATTGAAGTCTCCTAGCATCAATATATATGCTGACTTGTATTATAGAGTCTTAACAATTCATCTTAGAATTCCTCCATCTCTTCATCCTCTACAGTTGATTTCAGCAATAAGCTTTAGTTTTCTTCATGGTAGTCTTTTCACTTATGGCCATCATATGAACTGCAAAGCAAAACGACTTTTTGTCCCATGAAATTTTGCTTCTTGTTATCGATTGTTTTATCTGCCTCTCTGAGTATACCTTCTGCCTTCCTTCACAATCTTGGAGTCATCCCTGACTCTTTCCTCTAACCCCTCTGACCAATTAGCTGTTAAGTCTTAACTCTGTCTCCCCATCTCTCATTTTCTGCCTTTGGATCACCTCTGATGGGCATTCTTTCCTGAACTCCCCAATTGTTTGTGTTCTCTCGTTTCTCAAATTATTGTGTACATATTACTTATGCATGTACAAACTGTTTCCTCCCAGGAAAATAAAAGGGCTTTGAGGGCAGAGATTGCTTTTGACTCTGTATCCCAAGTACTTTGTGAGGCACTCTGCACATAGTTGACACTTGTTGGATAAGTTTGGATTGGAAAGAATAATTATATTGATGAGATCATGGCTTCATTGAAGTATTTCATTGTGGAAGAGGAAGAAAACCAGATATGCTGAAAAATTCTGTTGAAAATGATGACTGAGGACCAATTTCCCAGGATGCAAAATGCTGCTGATTTCTGTCCTTCCAAACCTCACTATGGGAAGCATGTCCATAGACTACCATCTGTCACCACTTCCCAGAAGGACTGAGAGTCAATCAGCCAAATGACAAAATTTTTATTGAGTACTCAGAGCGAATCACATCCTGTTAGGCATTTGGAGAATATACTGGAGTATAATCTCCTCCAGTCCCAGACTCCATCACAATAGTTCTGAAGTCATTTTTTCCAGTGGAAAGAAACCTCTGGTCAAATTCTGATTTTGACATGCAGTAGTTTTATGAACATGACCAATTCATCACATCTATGGAGCTTTAGTTTCCTAATCTATCAAATGGTGACCCCTGGTATCTTACATCTCACAGGGTTGTGGTAAGGAAAGGGCATTGTAAGCCTTAAAGCTTTGTGTAAATATGATGTCACTATTCATCTTGATCCTAGTTATTTTGGCCAAATCTCACTTTTATTTCATAGTCACCTATCCTGAATGCAAAAAGCTCACCTGCAGGATGGTCTGAGAGAACTATTCTGCTTCCCTATGAATAATTCAGTCACAGAGAATCTGAGATGTATTATTCTGGTTTAGTCATGGAGAGGAACTACATTCCTAGTTCTTAGCTAATTCACAGAGAGGATATGTTTTTAGTTGCCAAATCACAGGACTTTAGAATGAGAATAGAGCTTACAAGTCCTCTAGGTCAACCTCTTTTTTTCATAGGAAAATGAGTTACAGAGAGTTTAAGGGAATTGGCCAGGACTATAAAATAGAAGAGAGGGAGGGAGAGGGAAGAGGTGAAGAGGAGAGAGAGAGGTGGGGGGACAGAGACAGAAACAGATTCTCAGAGAGACAGAAACAGAGGAGGGAGAAGCAGAAGAAGCAGAAGGAGAAGGAGGAGGAAGAGAAGGAGGGAGGGAGAAGAAGAAGAACCAGAAGACAAAGAACCAGAACTAGAAGAATCAGAAGAAGAAGAATCAGAAGAAGAATCAGAAGAAGAAGAATCAGAACTAGAAGAAGAATCAGAACTAGAGGAAGAACCAGAAGAATTAGAAGAAGAACAGGAGGAAAAGAAAGAAGAGGAAGAGGAAGAGGAGGAGGAAGAGAGGAAGAAAAACAACAACAGCAATAACAAAGAATGGATTTGGAATCAAGTTCTGATTTCATTGCTCTTTATCTGTGTGACTTGCAAAATCATTTTAACCCCACTAAAGTTTTACAAGTGAGGCTTTGAATAGTTTCTGAGATCTATGATTCTGTGACCTCTCATGTTTCTTCACTTCTAATTTTGTCTCTGTTCATTCTTATGAGAGGATCTATTAAAGTATCTATCTATTAGAGATCTACCTATTAGAATAACTTCCTTTCAGTAGATGTTGCATATCATGAAAACATTACCATATTCATGAACTGCATTAATTAGACATAAGAAACAAAAAGAAAAAGAAACTGACTTCTTCCAAATAGCTATTATTGGTTTATTATATTCTGCAAGTTGACTGAAGGAGGCAAATGTTAGTGATTGTTTTTTTTGTTTTCTAGTTCATTGTATTGTCACTAGATGATATTTGAATCTCCAGTGTAATAGGATTGGCTCTCAAAGCTTCAAAAAGTCCAATTTTGAAGGAGATAGATACTACGTTATGTAGATCCATCATACTATGTTTCACAATCCCTGATCTCTCATCTCTGACACTTAACTTTTCTTTTAAAAATAAATTATTTATTTTTAAAAGCTTTTTGTTTTTCCAAATACATGCAAAGACCCTTGCAAAACTTGTGTTCCAAATTTTTCTCCCTCTCTCCCCCACTTCTCTAGACAACAAGCAATCTGATATACGTTAAACATGTACAAATTTTCTAAATATATTTCCATATTCATCATGCTGCACAAAAAAAAATAAGATCAAAAGGGGAAAGCATGAGAAAGAGAAACAAACAAACAGCAATAACAAAAAAAAAGGTTTTCACATTCAGTCTCTACAGTTCTCTCTCTGGATAAGGATGGCTCTTTCCATCACAACTAGAATTGCCTCAAATCATCTCATTGTTGAAAAGAGCCAACTCAATCCTACTTGATCATCACATAATCTTACTGTGTACAATGTTCTCTTGGTTCTACTCCTTCATTCACCATCAGTTCATCTAAGTCTTTCCAGGCTTTCATGAAATCAGCCCTCTCATAATTTCTTACAGAACAATAGTATTCTATAGCATTCAATTACCATAACTTATTCAGCCGTTCTCCAATTGATGGGCATCCGCTCGGTTTCCATTTTCTTGACACAAACAGTTTTGCACATACAGGTCCCTTTCCCTCCTTTAAGATCTCTTTGGGATGTAATTCCAGTAGAAATACTGTTGGATCAAAAGGTATGCACAATTTGATAACTCTTTGGGTATAGTTCCAAATTGCTCTCCGGAATGGTTGGATCCGTTCACAACTCCACCAGTAATTAGTGTCCCAGTTTTCCCATATTCCCTCCAACATTTATCATTATTTTTTCCTCTCACCTTAGCCAATCTGAAAAGTGTGAAGTATCACCTTTCTTCCAACTCTTGACTTCTCCCTTCATTCTCCATATTCTCTATAACAACAGCCACAATAAATAAATAAGAACAATAATAATTCACATTAATAGCATTTCATGCCACTAAAGCTCTTACAGGTCCTATGAAGCCATGGAACACAGGTCCAATGGGAGATTCAATGCCTGCTATCTGAATACCAGCCTGGTCAAGTTAAAGACACTTATTTCAAATGTGGCTCTATATCACTAAGGGGAATTTTTTGGTCCCAGAAAGACAATCTACTAACACAGAAACTATGAACTGTGTTGGTAGTAGGAGTGCTGGAAGCATCATAGGTTCTTACACTTAAAGTATGTGTAAGATTTTATACTCTATAGGACCCTTTCCTTGGTAAGGAGAACAGTAAGGTCAGTAGAACAAATCTTTTTCTCCTTTTCAACAGATAATGAGATTGTAGGATTTTATACCTTAAGGACTTGAGAAATTATCTAGTCCAACCCCTACATTTTTTCTTATCACAAAAATTTGTTTAAAAATTTTAAAATTATTAAACATTAAATAAAACGTGCATTTTCATATACACAACAAAACAAAAAAAGATAATTGTATATGAAATTACAGAACCTTAATATGTACAGGTTACTTTTCTTTTTAACTCTATAATAGATTTAATATGTAACTTGCAAAGCTGTTCTTCTTGTTTGTGCTTCTTTCTTTGACGCATTAAAATATACTTTAATGATCTCTCTGTCTCTCTCTCTAGGTTTTCTTTCCTTCCTCCTTCCTTTCCTTCCTTTCTCCCTCCATCTCTCTCTCTTTTGCCCTTCTTTCCTTCCTATTTTCCTTCCTTCCTTTCTTTTCTACCTCAATATTTCTTTTATTCTTTTTTCCTTCCTTATTTCTTCCCTCTCTTTCTCTTTTCTTTTTCCTTTCCTTTTTTCCTTCCTTCTTTCTTTTCCTCACTCTCTGCCTCCTTTCCTTCCTATCATCCCTTCTTCATGATCTCTTTCACATACATTCCCTTTGAAAAATAAAGACAAAAAAAAAAAAAGCCCTTGAAACACACATGCTACATATCACATAACTCTGGTTACGGTCTCTGCACCTTAAGTTCCTGGCTTCTGTTGAGAGGTGGGTAATGTGCATCACTGTTAGTCCTCAAGAACTATTGTGTTCAATCTTCCATTTTACAAATGAGGAAACTGAGGCCTCAAAAGGTTAAGTGAATTGCTGAATGTATCACAGTTTGTACATGTCAGAGCTAGGGTTGGAATCTGACTTTGCAGCCTATGCCTTATCATGGATTTGACTTGTCCCAAATCTTATAATACACACCAATTTTTACAAATCTACTTGTAAACAGAGGGACCAGAGAGAATGGTACCTTTCTTTATTTGTTTCTTTAACATTCCAACTATAACCAGTTCTTTCAATTGACTAATGGGAGTAAGTGAAGATTGAAAGTAAATAATTAATAAAAAAATCTACACAGTTTTCTTTTCCCTATTGAGTCATTGGGAGCTTAGCATAATGCATCTTGAGAAAGTCACAGAGAAAAACTAAAATGTCATGAAAAAGATTGTGAAATATTTCCAAATGATTCTTTGTTTTCCACAAAGGAATCATTTTAGAGGGAACTTCTTTTCTTCTAAATAATCATTAAATAAGCATGCTACCTGTGCTTTCATCTAAATTGCTGATAGAAATGTCAGGCAGGGTGCAAACCTTTTGATCCAGCTGTGTCTACTGGGCTTATATCCCAAAGAGATCCTAAAAAAAGGAAAAGGACTCACATGTGGCCCCATTTAGTGCTTTCTTGGCAAAGATGCTAAAGTACTTTTCCTTTTCCTTCTCCAGCTCATTTGACAGATGAGGAAACCAAGGCAAAAAGGGCTAAGTGACTTGTTTAGGATCACACAGTTAACAAGAGTCTGACGCCACATTTGAATTCAGGTCTTATTGACTTCAGGCCTGGTGAGAATATAAATTCTCAGTATTTAAATAAATGCTAATTTAATTAAATTGAGATATTCAAGCAGCTAGTCAACAAGCACTTATTAAGCTACTGTTAGGTGTCAGTATGCACTGGTAGAAACGGTCCTTGACCTCAGAGAGCTCCCATTCTTATGAGAAAGACAGCATGAAAATAGTCATGTGCATCCAAAATAATATAAATGGGTAGTGATCTCAGAGGGGTGATTAGAGAGAACCAGGGCAGGTCTCCCATAGAGAGTGGGATTTAAGCGGAGTATTTGAAAAATTTGTGGAGTAGGGATTGAACTTGTTCCGGGTGCTTGCAGAGAGCAGAAATAAGAGATGGACAGAAGTTTCAGAGAAGTAGAGAGGGGTTATCAAGAAAAACTTCCTAAAAATGAAAGCTGTTCCAAAATGGAATGCACCATCTTGAAAAATAGTAGATTTTTCCATCACTAAAAGTACTGAAGCAAAAGCAAGATGGCTACTTCCTCTTCAGCATCACTGGACCAGGCCCCTGAGGGTCTATATAAATCTAGAATAGCAGATTTTATATGCCCACTTTTATAATGTTTTGATATCACAAATCATTACTAAATGCCTATTATTTGCAAAAGGCACTTACTAAATCAAATACATTTCTTTAGGTTGGGGAATAAAGATCAAATATTTTCTCTTCCCTCTTCCCTTTCAGACTTGGAGGAGGGATTGGATATTTATAAGAGCATAAAAATACTATTTAGACTCATATGAAAAATTCATAAAAGCATAATAAAGATTAGACAAAAAAAGAGGATACTTTCATCTCGAGGAATCAGGAAAGACTTCTTAGAGAAGATAACCTTTCAGGTGGAACTTAAAAGAAAGGGTAGATTCTCAACAAAGAGATGGAAAAAGTCAATGGAGGGAACATAGTGGTAAGGTATATCAGTGTTGAAGAGGGTGACATAGTTGGATGAAAATCAATAAATTCATTTTATTGAAATACATGAGTAGTATGATCTAAGGCTAGAAAGGGAGGTTGGAAAGAGATTGTGAAGGATCTCAAATGCCAGCATAGCAGGGTTAGAGACGAAAATTGTCCACATGCAAAATGAACATGTCGAGTTGTGTGAGTTTGTGGGAGATTCTCACGCAAAAAGTGTTGTTTCATCATTTGAAGGAGGAGCAAGAAAGAATATGCACATATGGTGAGTAGGAGGATGGGGAGGTAAGGATGGTTAGTTTCCCCACAACCTTATGGTTTTTCAATGGAGATTTTATACAGCAGTGCATTGTGAGTCAAGAGACAGAGGATGAGAGATAGAAGAGGCATGAGAGAAGGGAAAACACAGAGGTAGGTTATAGCTGTTTTAGCCTTTTGGGATCCTAGAGGGCTTTGGCTAAAGCAGATTATTTTAAATTAAAGCGTTATATTTACAAAACATATGCATGGGTAATTTTTCAACACTGACCATTGCAAAACCTTCTGTTCCAAATTATCCCTTCCTTCCCCCCACTTCCTCCCCTAGATGACAGATAGTCCAATACATGTTAAATATGCTAAAACATATGTTAAATCCAATGTATGTATACATATTTATACAGTTATCTTGCTGCATAAGAAAAATCAAATCAAGAAGGAAAAAAACTGGGAAAGAAAACAAAATGCAATCAAACAACAATAGAAAGTGAGACTGCTATGTGTATTAGTTTTGTTTGTATAAAACCTTTTTAACTTAATATAATCAAAATTTTCTATTTTGTGATCAATAGTGAATTCCAGTTCCTCTTTGGTCAAAATTCCTTCCTCCTCCACAGATCCAAGAGGTAAACTATCCTATGTTCTTCTCATTTGTTTATAATATCATTCTTTGTCTAGATTGTGAACCCATTTTGACCCTATCTTGGTATATGGAATTATGTGTGGGTCAATGCCTAGTTTCTACCACATTTTTCCTAATTTTCCCAGCAGTTTTTGTTAAATAGTGAGTTCTTATCCCAAAAGCTGGATCTTTGGGTTTGTCAAACACTAATTTTTACAGAGCTTTTCTCTCCGGACAATTTGACAAAGGACAATGATGTGTTCTATATCTCCTTCACTCCTTATCATCATCAGAAGCAGAGGTTTACTTTAAAATTTTCCTATTCTTTAAAGTTTATTCACACTTTCCATTTTAATTATTGCCATGACCGGTTTAAATAAAGTTATGATTGGTTGTAATTGCTCTGCCTTATGTGTTTCATTATTTGTGAATGAGTTACAACAAACAAGATAATAGCAAAAATGGGGGGCAAAATATGACAGAATGATAAAGAGGCTGAGGTTTGGACTCTGTCAGAATCCTCAGAACTATATCCTGTCTGGGGTCTTAAATGAGAGAGAATATTACTATATTGATTGATTTCCTATTTTTATAAGCCTCCCAAAGTGTGGCAGACCTGGATCCAACTCTTCCCTCTTAGGGGATAAAAATGGTTATTGGTGGTCTGGTGTGGTGAGGAAGAAATAGATGCTATTGAGTCACAGAACCCTGTTACTCCATCCCCACCCTTCATCCCCCACCTTTTGTCCTTTCCTTCTGTGTGCTGAGAAATTTCTCTGTACAGGGGCAAAGTCAGTGACTATAAAATAGGTCCAACATGCTGGGAAGGGAAAGAAGATGATTGGACAAAGCCAGGGATATTCATATTCCAAAGGGGGGAGGGAGACAAAGGAAGCTATGAACATTGCTCATTTTCCTACATCAGTTCAATGGGGTTTCACCTTCAACTCAACCAAGCTCCAACTGTTAGATGAGCAATGGGGTGATAAAATAAAACATCTGTACCAAGAACACTTATCCACCAGAAGGGGGTCAAATGAGGTAGAAGGAAAAGACTGGAGATAGGTAAGCTGTTAGAGCTATTATTGTATTCTGAATAAGAGGAGATAAGTGACCCAAATTGTGGGATAACTCAGGGAATGGTAATAGCTGCCAGAGTATTGCAGAGATTTTGTGCATTATGATGCAATTAAGTGTTATAAAGAAGCACAAGATACAGTTCCTGCCCTCAAAGAGCTTCTAATCTTGGGGAAGAAAATAAATTCTTGGGCTGGTGAGACCTGGTTCTGAACCTCAACCCTGCCCTTTCATTGCACTGCTTTGGGGCAAAATGATTTCAGTTCTGGGAATTCTGATTTTTCTCAATTCTACAAGAATAAAAATACTGGTACTATTCCCTTTACAAGCTTTAAGAAAAGTTATTTAAAAAGGTCTAGCCTTCTCACTAGAAGTGCGAGTCATTAATGTTATTTGTTGTTCATTTTCAATTGTGCCTAACTCTTTGTGACTGCATTTGGAGATTTCTGGAGTGGTTTGCCATTTCTCTAACTCCTTTTTCAGAGGAGGAAACTGAGGCAAATGGGGCTAAGTGACCTGCCCACAGTCATCAGGTTAGTATCTGAGGCTGGATTTGAACTCAAAAAGATAAGTATTCTTGATTCCCAACCCGGCACTCTACCCATTGTGCCATCTGCTGCCCCAATATTATTGTTGTATAAAACGCTAATGCCCTACACAAAGCAATGAATAACCAGTGCAGTATGTGAGTTCTATGGGAGTGTTGTTATTATTGTTGTTTGTCTTATTTTCCAAGAGAATTATGCCATCAGGGAGGCAATGCCATGATATACAACTGAGCTGAATTTAAGTGACAGTGACTGCAGAGCCTCAGTTTCCCCTCCAGAGTCAGCTAAGGTCCAATGGCCAAGATCAGCATGACTGGAGACGGTTCTGGTTGCAGCAGGAGACCTTGACCTGGAGAGTTGGGTAAGAGATGATCTCAAAGAAGATTCTCTAAGGAAGCAGGATCTGAGCTGGACTTTTTAGGTAGACTTAGGAATGGCAGATGGGAGTGTGCAAGGTCTTTTGTAGTGTGAGGAAACTCTTAGAGGAAGGAATGCACAAAAGCAGGAGCAACCTTAAAGAGTCAATATGGAGTCTCAGTTTTAAGATTGTTAATAAGCAAAAGAAAAAATTCTCACTTATTCTGAGGAGCTAAAAGTGAGCTATTTAGTTTGGAAAAAAAAAAAAACAGACTCTTAGATCAAGAACAGGAAGAGACTTTGGAGGCTGTCTAATCCAACCCTCTCATTTTATAGATGAGGAAACTGGGGACGAAAGAGTTAATTGACTTTTATCTGGTTGTGATCATTAAAGGGGGAAATCCAGATCCTCTCATTTCACTGTGTGGCTTAGCCCTCCATCATAATAACTTTATTTTTTAAAAAAATTGACATTCTATGACCCAGCTCCTCCCCCTCCTTAGCTCTATCTGGTATAAGAATATATTAAGGGGGTCACTCTTCCTATAAATGAGTAGGTTCTCCTCGGTTCAATACTATGTTCCTCAATGAACAATGGAGATTGGAGTCATGTGGAGAAAGCTTTCTATTTTTTTTTTTTTAATAGAACCAAACGTCTTCAATTAAAATGACTTCTGGCAGAGTGTCAGCAGGAGGCTCCCTTGAGAGTGGACTGGAGGCACAGCAGGTCCTGTTAAAGGGGATATATGACTGGAAGCATTTGTCCCAATTTGATTAGAAATAGAGGCTTGCTCAAGTCAGATCACTTAAAATCGTTGCCCATGATTTCTACGTCTTCTCACTTTTTAATGAAGCTAATAAAGAGCTGTTTCTGGAGTCAAGAAATTCAAATCCAGCCTTAGACAATTACCGGCTATGAGACCCTGAGCCAGTCACTTATTCTTGTTTGCCTCAGTTTTCTAATCTGTAAAATAAGCTAGAGAAAGAAATGACCAACCATTCCAATTTCTCTGCCAAGAAAATCCTAAATGGGGTCAAGGAGAGTTAAATATAACTGAAATGATTGCACAACAGGAGCCAGAAGTAGCCTAAATTGACTCTCCCTTCTGGTTCATCCTATGTCAAATGATGGTATAGTCAGGAAGAGCAGGACCACTTCTCTGTGGGTAAAGCTGTAAAGAAGATTGTCCTTTTAGTGAGCCGAGGAGCAATTAGAACACTGCTTCTTCCCTTCCCTTTCTCAGTTAGAATATGGAAAGACTGCCTCTGGGCAGACTGCATTAGGCTGACATATTGATAAAACTTATTGTGTCTCTAGACTGATAAGCTTTTCTGAGATTTACATGTTTTGTTATTGTTTGGATATGTGCCTGAGAGTAACTTACTGAGCTAGGAATTCTTGGACAACCGTGGTCTCCATTAAATCTCTCTCCCTCAAGAAGAAAATCAGATAAATCAATGATACAAAACTCAAACTGAAACAAGAGTCCCTAGATTAGACAGACTCCTGTTCTAGGTGTAAGTTAATTTTGAAAAATATATGTTAGCATAAATAAAAATACAATAGAACACAGATAATGTTATTAAATATTTCCCATTTACATTTTAATTCAGTTCTGGCCACACTTGAAAATGTTGAGGGCTACATTCAGCCAATGTTTGACACCTCTGGTGTATTTGGCAGGGTTCAACTTTACAAATGTCCAGTGAATGATTCTTAAAACATCCAAGGAGTACTGGCCCACATTGGATATGAGACCACTTAGGATTCAAAGGCGGATGGAAATTGGAGGTTTTCCATCTTCTAGGAGGCTGCTTAATGGGGACCAAATAACAAGGGAAAACATCTATTTAGAAGTCATATATTCCCAAATGAAATGTCTGTGCTAGAATTGGAATGTCAGGCAATGAACATTTCTAGTTGACTAGCTATCAGACTTATGACGTACAAGTTGTATTCACCAGTGTAATATAAACTAAAGGGTGGGGGCTAGCTTGCCTTTGTCTTCACATCCCCCATAGTCCAATACTCTCTGTTCATATTAAGAACTTTCTAACTGCTTGCTCAATCGAATTAAGTTATTCTGGGAAACGGCTTAATATCTCTGCTCCAAAGGAGCATGGAAGAATTCCTTTACATTATAATTGACCAGAGAGTTGGAAGTTGATGGGCAGATTCTAGAAATTAGAACTGAAAGCTACATACTTATTTGTAGCAGCTGGTCTGAGATATACCTGAGTTCAGACAGGCTCAGCATCTTTGGCCTTTGTGAACTGCAAAGATAGCTACCCATTCATAAGGTGGGATTGAGAGAAGGGGAGGTGGGGAATGGGCAGAGGCTCCAGTCCAGAGTGTCCACAGTTTCACCAGTCAGGATGGGATTATTCCTTCATTCATTTCAATTTTTAAGAGTTCTCTATTAAAATGCAAATCTCAAGGAGCTATAATACTTTAAGACCTCATCATTAATAGTTTAGGGAGGAATGAGATTCAGGATAGTCCTTTGGAGGTGGAGAATGGAAGAAAGAAGGTAAGAGAACTTGGTAATTGTCGTGGGAATGTACCAGTGATGAATTTTGACCATAACACATTGTTACCTGCTTTTCAGTACCAAAACTTCATTAAATTAGTCTAGAAGAGTAGGTTGACCAGCTCTGTAAAACGCGTACCACACTAGCATCTTCTTCCCAGGATCTTTGTGCAAATAAAATATTTGTAAAGTAGCATTAGCTATTATTATTGTTGTTGCTGTTGTTAATAATAACAAATTATACTATAATGATGATAAACAAATAAGATGTGCTATAGCACCAAGAGAATAAAATTCCAAGTCAAGGATTTTAGGATCAAATTCTGGGCTTGAGAACCAATCTTTGAGAACCCTGGTAAACAACTCTACCAGTCTGAAAGGAATTATAACTAGTAATTCTGATGGCAAGGACAAATAGAATGAAAGTCGCATTTAAATCAATTTTAGGGACAAATTCAGTTGAGTGTGGTAGGAAGAGAAAGTTTAGGGAGAGATCCCAAACATCACCTACAACACTGATTGCTTAGGAAGGAAGTCATCGGTGGAGACCAAGCAGAGTAAGATCAGAGAGGTGATCTTCTGGGGACAAGAAAGAGGGGAAGAAATTTGGTTGTTTCCATTTTCCTAATTATTCTGGCATCTAAGCTCCGTTTTTTCTACCTGTGGAAGGAGTACAGGTGTGATCAGTATCCTGCAACAAAAATCCCTCCTTGCCTTGCCCTCTATCTCTGGGTCTCATTTTTATCATCTGTAAGATGATGAGGTAGGGAGAAGGAAAAAAAAAAAACAACTAGATGATATCTTCTATTTCTAAAATGTGTAACGAATAACTGAATGAAAATGGATATAATCCTATCACTTAAAAATCTGGGGTATCTTCCCTATCTATTCTTGAGGTAACATTTTTGATGTGTGTTTAAACATCAAAAACAAACTATATTTTGAAGCTGGGCCATCTTGGGTGAAATGCCTCATCTAGAATTTAGAATATAACAAGCAATAGAACTTTGTAGTTGACCTCATGACAAATTTCTTTGTGTAACTGTATCTTCCAATAGGATACATACTCTTTAAGGACAGGGACTGTGTCATTTTGTCATTCTAGGGCCAGAATCTGGATTGGAATCGCCAAAAAGGAGGCTGTGTATTTAATTGAATCCTAGCTACCTGGTTCTGCAAATTCACTTATTATTGTCTCCAACAGTAGCTATTGGCTGTGTATGGGAGGGACTCTCCCTTCTACTCTCTGAAAATGGAGTACCATCTCCACCATCTCTTCCCAAAGAGACAAATAGTCCTTTTTTTTTTTTTTTTTCAAAGGGGATATAAGGAATATGGCCTAGAAAGAATGGCAAGGAAATTAGTACCTAACATCCTCATCAATACACTCATCAATGACATTCTTGTTTTTCCATCTTTCTATCTCCAGCACTTACCAAGCTGCCCAGAGTATAATAGGTATTTAGTAAGTGTTTGTTATTGATTTAAGGGGGAAAAAATCTAACAAGGAACATTTTTATACTCAAAATTCTTCTTTTTGGAAGATAGCATTCAACCAGTATTGCTAAATATTTGTTCAATATTTCATTTCCCTTAGTTTAGCTTCCATCATGTTTCACTTCATTCCTAATTCTCTTCCCTCTGTTTGCCCATCACTTTCCTCTATTTATTCTAGGGCTAGTAACTTGAAATTGTGTCATATGAGCAATGGTTGGAAGAACTAGAGAGGTTTAGTCTAGAGAAAAGAAATCTTAAAAGAAACATAACCATTATTTTAAAATTTTTGAATGGGTGTCATATGGAGGAAGGATTCAACTTGTTTTACTCGAGTCCAGAGAAGACTAGAAAAAATGTCCATGAAGTCAAATTTCAGCTCAGCATAAGGAAATATTTCCTAATAACTAGAACTGTCCAAAAATGGAATGAGGTAGAAAAAAAATCTACACTTACTAGTTATATATCTGAGCCTCAGCTTCTACATCTGAAAAAATGGGGATAAGACTTTTGTGCATGTCCCATGGTATTGCTCAACTGAAATATTATGCATAAATCACTTCAAAAACTTTAAAGTACTACATAAATGGCTATTTGAACATTGGATAGGAATAGAGTTCTCAATCTCTTTAAAACTGTTAAAATTTTTATACTCTTTCCCTTCACATTGGATCATAGATTTATACTTTGAGGGGAATTTAATGATGATTTAGTCATTATGGATTTGAGGAAACTGGGACATAGAAAAAGCAGGAATCCATGGAAGATTACTGAAGTAATTAGTTGCAGTCAGGATTTGAATGCAGCTCTTCTAACTTCAAATCCCGTGTGCTACAGGACCTCTACCATGGTTTCTTTCTATTATTTTTCAGCCTTTTAATTTTTGAGTCTATCAGTATGAAGATGTTTATCTAGAATAGAGGCAGCTGCTAGCTCTAGATCCATAAAACAATTCCCAAAACATCCTTCATGGGAACAAGTCTACCTAAAACTACCTCCTCAGAGGGCCCTCAACTCTGAGCTCTGGTTTGCTCTGATTTTTTCAAAATATAAATAAATAAATAAATAAATAAATAAATATTGTTGCTCCTAATTTTACTGTCAAGATTTTGAGAGGCATTCTACTGGTTTTAAAGAGATAATCGCATAAATTGTTCATGTTTCAAGAATGATATTGTTAAATAAATTTAGCTCTCCACATTCTAAATGGCAAAAACAAGTGAAGTTCCATCATTTGAATTATGAAGGGATAATGTCTTCCAATTCTGCTCCAATCAAAAGTGTAACATTTTAAAGCAGATAATAATCATGTTCAAACATATTCAGATTATAATTACTTTTCTTCTGATAATGATAGCCCGTCTGATTGGATGATTACCTATTTGACTTTGATAAGTCTCAGAGGTCAAAGAAGAGCTAATTGCAGACATCTGTTTTCTATGGAAAATATAATCTTGGAAAATAGTGTTTAAAGTGACATCTGCAAATATGTGTTTTAGGGGAGAAACACTCTGCACATCGAAAATCATGGAGGGAAAAAAAAAAGCAATTCCTAATGCTCCTAAGTTGCATGCCGTCTTTGTAAATAGAGGAACAAGTTTAACTTCCTGGTATTCATGTATGCATAAGTAATTACAAGCAGGCATGAATATATTTTGTATAGGTGGAATTCAAAATGGAAATAAAGTATGCCCTGGGAATTAAAAGGAATCAATGCTGTGGAATGATATGGAAGAAATGACTCAAGTGATTCTCTGGTAATTGTATTTTTCATTCTGTCTGGATCCCAGTAGGTACGACCAGTTTCTCATCTTGATCTTGATGGACTGATCTCAGAATTAAATAGGAGGGAAAACTTTTTAAAAAATGAATAATAAGATTAGAAAAAAGACACCTCAAATCCTATCATCTTCAGGAGACTTTTCCTGATCTCCTCTACTGCCAGAACCTCCTCTGTGATATTATCTTCCCCATTAGAATGTAAGCTCCATGAAGGCAGAAATTGCATTTTTTAATTTTATCACCAGTATTTAATAGTGTCAGTGGGGCAGTTAGCTGGTGCCATAGTGCATAGAATGCTGGCCCTGGAATAAAGAAGACTCATCTTCCTTAGACACTTACTAGCTGGGTGACTCTAGACAAGTCCCTTAACCCCGTTTGCCTCATGTCATGTGACCTGGAGAAGGAAATGGCAAATCACTCCTGTATCTTTGCCAAGAAAACCCCAAATGGGGTCACAAGAGTAAGACAACTGAAATAACTGGAGATTGAGTACACAGTAAGCACTTAAGATAAAATGTTTGTTGGCTGACTGAAAAAAAAAACTCATTGGAAATCAGAGAAAGATTGGATATTATTGGGGAACTGGATAGTGCTTCTGATGAGCTCTAGGATCTAGAATTCAGAGCTTCTCTCTGAAAGAAAAGACAGCATATATGGGTATATGTATGTATTTATATACACATACATATATGTATACTTATACATACAGATATATGTGTGTACACACACACACCCTTTGGTATTCCTCCATGGGGCTACATGACTAAATTGTGAAACTCTGATTCTGCAGCCAATTCAATGAATTAAAATTCAGTATGCAATTACTAAGTCCCTAGGAAATTCAGATTACTGTGTTAGGGGTTGGGTATATGAAGACAAAAACAAAAAAAAAAAAAACAACAAGAAATTCCTTCTATCAAAGAGCTTATGTTCTATAGTAACATATACACAGAAGTAAACCTAAAGGAAATGTGGTCATTTGGGTGAGGAATAGTGCTAACGACTAGGGGAATTTGGGAAAGGTCTCCTGTAGGAGATGGTACCTTAGATGAGCCTCAGAAGGAGAATCAGAGGGGAGAAGGAAGGGCCTTGCAGACAAGGGGCACACTTATGCAAAGTGGTAGAGATGGGGAGAATCAAAATCACCCATTACTCAAAAGAAAAAATTGAAATTTCTTTTTTTCTTCCTGCCTCATCCATCAGCTCTCCGAGGATGCTTTTCCCTTCTTAGTTAGACTTAGGTTATGGAAGATAAATGGTAAGCTTTGAACCCTTGCATTCAGGGGTACTTTTATTTTTCCACTTGAGATTATCTTCAATTTATCTTAGCTACATCTTATTTGTATGTTGTCACCCCCATTATATTGCAAGCTTCTTGAGAACAGGGACTAGCTTTTGCCTCTCTTTATATCCTTAGTGCTTAGAAAAATACCTGACACAGAGTCCGCACTTAAATATTTGTTGACTTTAAATGGGGAAGTGAATGGAATGGATTTAGTATATTTAAAGAATATTGAACACTGGAATTTTCACTTTTTAATTAAATTCATGATTTTATAAAGTTCCCCCCCCAGGACTATTTTGACTCCTGCTAGAAAAGGAAGTAGGTAGGGGCCAGAGCTGACCATTCTGATGTCCACAGAGATAAGGGTGATCGGGCTAACATGTCTATTACTGGGAGTGTTATTAATCTAGGGGAAATAATTTAAGGTTCAAGTTAAGTTTTAATTGTCATCCTTTAATGGAGGAGTGCCCAAGTTATATATCAAAGGCTTGATTCCTTTCCCACTAAATGCCAGTTTCACAATGAACATAAATAGCAAATAAAAAAACCATCAATCCAAGTCAGTAGTAACAGAAATCAAAGAATGCATATGA
Source organism: Sminthopsis crassicaudata (assembly GCF_048593235.1). Classification (NCBI taxonomy): domain Eukaryota; kingdom Metazoa; phylum Chordata; class Mammalia; order Dasyuromorphia; family Dasyuridae; genus Sminthopsis; species Sminthopsis crassicaudata. The sequence goes on from NC_133622.1 coordinate 68,266,290, forward strand.
AAGAGAATATTTACCAGTTAATATACAGAATGAATGAACTCTCCTCCTGGAAGTGAGAAATTCCAACTCAACCAAAAGAAAGATTTCCAGATTGCATCCCCAAAATCTTTAGTGTAGTAGCCTAAGGATAGAGACATGATGGTGGGACCACACACTTTATATCAACTGCCACTATCTTTCTGTCCCTTTAAGGGCCTAAGGAGAGTGGAATCAGATATCTTCTCTCTCAAACCTGGAAGCCAGAAACTAGGATGTTTCATTTCTCAAGCACTTACCAACTTCATCCCTCATGACAGCAAAGAGCATTAAATAATCAGTAGCCTCCAATGAGAAAAGTCCCACAAATAATGAGCCTTATAAGCAGAGAGAAGATATATACTCTTGTTTTGATATATGTTCCTGGTTATTTTCCTGAGTTAACATGAGCTAATGGAAAGTTCATTTGACTTAATTCAGAAGGTCTGGAACCACATCTCTCATTTACATCTGTGAGACCCTAGAAAATCCCTTGGGTTTTTTTGAGTCTTTTCCCTCCCATTGTAAAATAAAGATATTAATAATATATACACCATTTCCCAGGTTTGTAAGGACAATGCTTTTTAAAACATAAAGTCCTATGTTGGGAACACAATATGTAACTTTGCTTTATCTCTGGTAGACCTTTGCTTCTTGTGAGAAGAGGATGGCGATTCTCAAGGAGACTGAGAGGTAGTTGTCATTCTCTGACCCCCCCTGAGAGGCCATTGCATTGTCTGACCTCTCTCCTCTTCTCTCTGCCTCCAATTTATTTTCCCAGTCCACAAGCAACACCTGTGTAAAGGCTGCTTTGCAACGCTTTCAGATGCTCCCAGCTGCGGAGGCTCTCGGAGAACTGGCCTGCCCTTACAGTGCACTTAGGCATGGTCCTTAACAGCCCTATATAAATTTGAGTTACTATTATCTTTGAATTCAATTAATCAAACTTTTATCAAGAACCTACTAGGCATTGTAGTTACAAAGACAAAAAATGAAAACGAATTTACTGTCTTCAAGAAACTTTCATTCTAAGAGGAGATTATAACAAACCTATCAGTAGCTCTCAGAATAAGAGTGACATTTAAAGAATTTTAAGGGAAGAAATGCTCCATCAGTGGCAACTATTCATTTCATTAAAGATGCACCTGGATATATATTAGTCCACTCAGCCTGATGCCAAGGGAGATACTGCTATTGAACGAGAGGTAATTCTGAATTGACTTGTCACTTCTTCCAAGAATGATATTCATAATTAGAAAAAAAAAAGCATTGGAGTAAATCTCTGTGGTGGAGGAGAGAGAAATTACATCTGAGGTCTGAAATATCCAAGAAACACAATAGGATACAAGGAACATTTATCACCATGTAAAAATCACTGTATTGGGCACTGGGAAAGATCCAAAGTCCAAATAAAATCTGATCCTTGCCTTCAACAAGCTTAAAAAAAATAGTCATGTTCCTTATTGTCTGTTTCTAGTAGTATTCCAAACTATTGACATTCTATTATCTAATATCTATCATAAGAATTGTTCTCGTTACACAGTATACCACGGCATATAGCTTTGTGTCATAGGGGAATACTCCATGAAATGTGCTGACTAGATATTTTTGTACTGTACAAAAAAAAAAAATTAACTTGGAATATGAAGCTCACCTGAACAATAGGAGAAAGCATGTCCTATGATAGAATAGTGCTAACACTGAATTTTGGCACTTAGTGGCAAAGCATTTGTAGCCCCATCTTCATCATGGCTCTCCATGAACCAAACTAACTTCATGAGGGAGATTAAGCCTTTTTAAGGGCAGAGATTATGCCAGGTTTCACTTAACTACTTATTAAAAATTTTTAAACCTGTTAAATTTGAATATCATCTTGGTAATAGCTTCAGCACACATTGCTTCTCTGCCCTTATCTGGTAACAGTGATAGGGGACAGAAGGAATTACTATTTTATCTTATTAGCACAAAAGTTTTCATTGGTCAATGACTTATTCCACTTCCAATGAAAATATGGTATAAAAATGTATTGGTAATAAATGATAGGCTGTGATCACAAAAAACACTTTAAAAATATCCACATTAATAGGGAGGAAGTCGTGCCTTCATGGTCCGATTGTCCTGGGGAGCTAGCAAAATGTGAAATTATCAATTGATCTTATTTGTTATTTTAGCAAGCTTCCACTGGAAAACAGGTAGGATTTACTAAGCTCCTTTCTTTGAAACATGGCCATGAGTAAAATTCAATTCATCAGACATTAGGTGCCTGTTAGTGTCCTGTTTAGCAATCTGATAAAAAGAATCCATCCCTTCCCTCAAGAAGCCTACACTTTTTGCATTGCATGTTTCCTTTGGGTTGGAACCATTGATAATATTTTACATAATTGTGACTTTGAATAGCACAAATTTAAATATTCAGTTGTTTCAGTCATGTCATGACTCCATTTGGGATTTTCTTGGCAGAGGTACTGGAATGGTTTGCCATTTCCTTCTCCAACTCATTTCAGGAAACTGAGGTAAACAGTATTAAGTGAGTTGACCAGGGACACAGCTAGTAAGTGTCTGAGGTTATATTTGAATTCGGGAAGATGAGTCTCTCTTACTTTAGGTATGACACTCTATCCCCTGAGCCATCTAGCCTCCTGCAAATTTGAATACCTGTGATCCTTTCACAGGATTCCTTATTCACATTATTTGGGAACTAGTAGAGTATACTTTCTACTATAAAAAAATCTTAAGGAAATCTAAACACAGGCTGCACAGACACCCAGAGGAAATATTCCCCCAGATATGTGACTCCATTTCAGGTAGAACAAGCAGTCATACCCAATTCGAATTCTTCCCCAATACCACATGTTCCTGTTCCTTCACTTTCCTAGGCCAACAAGTTATTCTGTTCTACTTTCAAAGCTGATCATGGTAAGAAACAGGTTATTCTGTAGTTCTTGCAATGTCAGCCACAATCAGGCTCAGAGATAAATTATTTTGTTCTCAAGGTACAAATGACCTCTTTTATCATCAGTTGAAGTGAATTCTTCCTTTTTGAATCCACTCCTAGCTACACACTCCTAGCCCTAGCTTGGGTCTGTGGCAGGGAAGCTACTACTTTGTGGTACAGTGCCTGGCAGATAGAGTCACCTAAAAATGTTGATTCCCTGCCACTTTCTTGGTCCAAAGGTTTGTTTGTGGATCCTCATGTCTAAAATTACGTGGCTGGAAATGGAGGATCTATTTTAGGGAACAGCTAGTGGCTAACTTGGTTTATACATAGGAGTTCAAAACCATATGAATATATCAGTCAGCATTGGCTGGATCTATTTCCATGTTCTGGCCAGGTTTCAAGACCCAGTAACTAAAAGTCTAAAGTTTCAAATTAGGTTAAAAAAAATTAACCATAAAGCTTTTACAAGGACCCTCTTATAGTGTTCATAAAACATTATGGAGAAAAAAAAATCCAACAACCTAAAGAATTTAAAAGAAAAACTCCACAGAGCTATACCAACCAACCACGGTCTCTTTTCTGGTTTAGGAGCACTCATAAAGGTAAAGTCCAGTGGACAGGACAGGTCACGCCCATGTTTTTTGGGACCCCAGACTGCCAGGATAGAGGGAGGCTGAGTGCACGTGCAGACAGATCTTTGATCAGACAGGGTGCCACTGTAATTGAGGTTAAGGATGAGCTTATTACCAAACAAAGAGCCCCCGGATCGGGTTATTTAATTGCTTGCTCTCCCTTAGGGATGGAGGTGGGGGTGGAGGAAGGAAGAAAGAAAGAAACAAAGAAGAGACAAGCTCAAGTTCTCTGGGGACTGCCTCTCACCAATGCTGAGATTTTAAATTCGTGCTATAATTAATCAAGTGAAAGCCTATGTTCTGTTTAAGTAGAAAAGGGCTTTACTCAAAAGGAAGTATCACATAAATTTAATATCTCCTCCCATTTGTTCCCAATGCACAATTTATCCAACACCTGTAAACTCTCTCTAAACATGGGATAAACAATAAAAGGCCAAGTAGTGCCAGGGGAAGAGCTGATTCAGGTATTGAGGCTCTGGGTTCAAATACCAGCTCTGGTACTCCCTACTTCTGCATCACTTCTCTTTGGTACCTTTGTTTTCTCATCTATAAAATGGAGGTAGGATTGAATTAAATGACATCTGAGTTTTCTTCAAGACCTAAATTTTTTTAAAACTTGCTTCACCTTTTAAAGGAGGGATACTAGTCCAGGTGATAGAAGAGGGTAAATGGTAGAGTCTCTCTCCAAACCTGAAGATTGACCTCTGTCAAACTGGCCACTTAGGTGATTGAACACAAACACACACATTGCAAAGTCTGTAATCATTTGGATGATTCAGTTCCCTTGTGGCCTGTCTTGATATTGGGTTCAAAATGGTCCTGTGGTCTGAAACAAGGAACATAAAGTCGAATTGCTTACATAAACCTGAAACAATCAGAGACAGAGATAAGCTGAGATCTTAACACATTATGTTGTTAAGAGCAGGATTTAAACAAGCCATTTTCTAACTGATAAATGGTCAAAGGATATGAACAGACAATTTTCAAATGAAGAAATTAAAACCATTTCTAGAAATATGAAAAGATGCTCTAAATCTCTATTGATCAGAGAAATGCAAATTAAGACAAGTCTGAGATACCACTACACACTTAGATTGGCTAAGAAAACATGATGAAAAAATGACTAATGTCAGAGGGATGTGGGAAAACTGGGATACTGATATATTGTTGGTGGAATTGTGAATGGATCCAATCATTCTAGAGAGCTAGGCCCAAAAGGCTATCAAAACGTGCATACTCTTTGTCCAGCAGTGTCTCTACTGAGTCTGAATCCCAAAAAGATCATAAAGGAGGGAAAGGGAACCACGTGTGCAAAAATGTTTGTGGCAAGAAACTGAAACTGAGTGGATGCCCATCATTTGGAGAATGGCTGAATAAGTTATGGTATATGAGTATAATCAGGAGGATGATTTCAGAGAGGCCTGGGGAGACTTATGTGAACTGATACTAAGTGAAATGAGCAAAACTAAGAGAGCATCATACACAGCAACAAGAAGATTATGTGATGATCAAGTCTGACCGACGTGGCTCCTTTCAACAATGAGGTGACTCCAGCCTAATCCAATATATTTGTGGTAAAGCCATATGTATCAAGAAAGAAGACTGTGCGGCCATTATGGAGAGCAATCTGGAACTATGCCCAAAAAGTTATCAAACTGTGCATACCCTTTGACCCAGCAGTGCTACTACTGGGCTTATATCCCAAGGAAATACTAAAGAGCGGAAAGGGACCTGTATGTGCCAAAATGTTTGTGGCAGCCCTTTTCATAGTGGCTAGAAACTGGAAGATGAATGGATGTCCATCAATTGGAGAATGGCTGGGTAAATTATGGTATAAGAATGTTATGGAATATTATTGGCTCTGTAAGAAATGACCAGCAGGATGAATTCAGAGAGGTTTGGAGAGACTTACATCAACTGATGCTGAGTGAAATGAGCAGAACCGGGAGATCATTATACACTTCAACAACAATACTGTATGAAGATATATTCTGATGGAAGTGGATATCTTCAACATAAAGAAGATCCAACTCACTTCCAGTTGATCAATGATGGACAGAAACAGCTACACTCAAAGAAGGAACACTGGGAAGTGAATGTAAATTATTAGCACTACTGTCTATCTACCCAGGTTACTTATACCTTCGGAATCCAATTCTTAATGTGCAACAAGAAAATTGGATTTACACACATATATTGTATCTAGGTTACATTGTAACAAATGTATGGGATTGCCTGTTATCTAGGGGAGGAAGTAGAGGAAGGGAGGGGAAAATCTGGAAAAATGAATACAAGGGATAATGTTATAAAAAAAATTACTCCTGTATATATACTGTCAAAAAATGTATAATTATAAAATTAATTTAAAAAATAAAAAAGAAAGAGCACTGTGGGAACTGAATGTGGGTGACAACATAGTTTTTTCACCTTTTTGTTATTGTTTGCTTGCTTTTTGTATTTTTCTCTCATTTTTTCCTTTTTGATCTGATTTTTCTTGTGCAGAATGATAAATGTAGAAATATGTATAGAAGAATTGCACATGTTTAACATATATTGGACCGTCAAGAGGAGGGGTTGGGTGGAAGGGAGGGAGAAAAGATTTGGAACATAAGGCTTTGCAAGAGTGAATGTTGAAAATTATATTTGCGTATATTTGGAAAAATAAAAAGCTATGATTTTTTTAAAACAGAGAAGAATTTAAGCTACATATTGAAAGCAAACTCAAGATGTAGAGTAGAAGGTGGACAAGAGTCATTTTTTTAAGACTGCCTGTGAATGTCTTTCCAATAAACCTGTGTGTGCATTTTTTGGACTTATTTTTCTAAAGTACTTGCCTTTACCAGTCAGCAACCTGCTGGTAAAGGCAACTTGACTGAAAGGAGAAAGAATTTAAGAAAGATGGGTTTGAGAACATTTGCAATTTTAGGTGACTCAAAGGGTAATAGAAAGACATATAATGGGACCATGCTTCCCTATATTTTCTTTATTGACTTGTATGGAAGAAGTAGTATAATAAGCATTGATAAGGGTTGGAAAAGGAGATAGGCTTGTTGTGTAGTAAAATTACCTGACTCTTCTAAATTCCTACACAAACAATATAAAAAAATGCCTCAAAATGAACTTTGAGGGGATAGAAATAATTGCAAGTTGGGATAAAGCTGTTGTCTTCCTAAGACAACTGGGGAGAAAGCTTGAAAAAAATCTGACCTTCCCTGAAGTGAATTACCCTGATTGAAGTGTACATGCTCAGTACCAAAACCACTGAATCAGCAAATAATAGTGCCTGGAGGCAGCTGTGTAGATATTAGCCTAATCTTCAGGAATTTTTACCTCATCTACCATGTAGAAATCAGATAACTGATGGGGGAACGTTCAGGGCTCTTAACCGGCCTTAGACACCAAGCCCAGAAACACTGACCTAACAAGGACCCAAGCTGTGGCTATGGGTGAGGAGAAGTGAGCACAAGCTAGTATATAGTTGCAAAGAATGAAACTCATAGGTGTGCATTTATAGGAGAAGTGAGTCCTTTGATTCCAAAGTAGAGGAGTCAACTGTAGCTTGCAGCACTAGGGCACCTTGGCAATAGATAAGAATATTTGGAAAATTGGTGGAGAAAAGTACCCACATTTAAGTCTTGCATAGAGCTCAGAAAACAATAGTACAAATGACTGGTACCTTTGATCATAATATAGTTTCCCTGTCTGTCTTTTAATTAAATCTATTTTAGTTTTGTCTGAGATGGTGGGTGCTATCGCTGCTTTTTTTTTTTTTTCCTCCCCATCAGCTAAAGTCTAATAAATTCTGCTTCAGCATTTTTTTTTCTCCGTGTTTCTTATAAACAATATGCTATCAGATTCTGGTTTTTAATCTCTTCTGCTATCCATTTCTCTTTTATGAGTGAGTTCATTCCATTCACATTTACTTATATATTTCCTGCCACCTTATTTTTCCTCACTGTTTATTCTTCTCTCCCTCTCTTTTTATACTCTTCAGACATCTAATTTGCTTCTTTTTTTACTTTCACTTTTTATTGTTTTTTTTTTCTGGCTATATATGTATATTAATTTTTTAAATACACATTTCTCTATGAATCATGCTGGGAGAGAAAAATCGGAACAAAAGGGAAAAACCATGAGAGGAAAAAAAAATAGAAAAATGTGAACATAGTATGTGTTAATTTACATTCATTCTCCACAGTTCTCTTTCTGAATGAAAACACAAATGGCATTTTCTATACAGAGTTCATTGGAATTGTCTTATACTAATTTACTTCTAACCATTGTTCCCATAATTCATACTCTTTCTAAAAGTCACTTCCTTATTCTTTCACTTTATTCTCCTATTTCTTGATCCCATAATTCATACTCTTTCTAAAAGTCACTTCCTTATTCTTTCACTTTATTCTCTTATTTCTTGATCTGCATGCTCATTTAAGAGCCTCTCCCTTCTTCTATCTCCTTACTTTCCTATTTCTTTATAAGAAGACTTAAACCCCTCTTTAACCTAGTTCTGATGAGAGTAAGATCCTAGCACTACCAGTACTCCACCCCCTCATATCCCCAGTAGTAATCAGAGGAAAATTTATATCTTGAGATGCCTATTATATTAATAAAATAGAGAAAGAGCAGACCAATGAATTGGATATGCAATTAAAAAACTAGAAAAAAGAACAAATTAAAAATCCCCAATTAAACACCAAATTGGAAATCCTAAAAATTAAAGCTGAGATTAATACAATTAAATATAAGAAAGCCATTGAATCCCAAGTGGATAGAGCAACAGCCTTGAATTCAGGAGGACACAAGTTCAAATCTGGCTCAGTCATTTAACTCTTCCTAGCTGTGTGACCCTGGGCAAGTTACTTAACCCCAGCCTCAGAAAAAAAAAAAAAAAGAAAGAAAGAAAGAAAGCCATTGAATTAATAAGTAAAAAATAAGAGTTGGTTTTTATAAACCATTGATTAATATGATTTTAAAGGAATTAAAAAACAAGTCATTAGTATCAAAAATGAAAAGATATGAAAAATCAAAATACTATTAATGAAGTTGAAATCAAAGTAATTTTAATGACTTACTTTGCCTAATTATATGCCAACAAATTTAACAATATAAGTGCCTAAGAAAAAAGTATCAGAATCAGATGAATGTATACACAAATTCTACCAAACATTTAAAGATCAACTAATTTCAATATTAAATAAATCATTTGGAATAATAGGTCAAGGAATCCTACCATATTCCTTTTCTGAAACAAATATGTTTTTTTTAATTTTATAATTATAAAATTTTTGACAGTATATATGCATGAGTAATTTTTTTATAACATTATCCCTTGTATTCATTTTTCCAAATTTTCCCCTCCCTCCCTCTACTCCCTCCCCTAGATGACAGGCAATCCCATACATTTTACATGTGCTGAAACAAATATAGTGATAATACCTAATGAGTTTGACTTCTCTCTTGCTTCATTTACTATATTTGCTGGTGGTTTTGGGTAGAGGCTTCTTAACATTTTAAGGAAAAATCCCTTTATACCTACACTTTAAAATATTTTAATAGAAATAAGCAAAAGTCAAAAGCCTTTCTGCATCTATTGGTATAATTTTATAATTCTTGTTACTTTTGTAGTTGATATAATCATATTGTGTTGATAATTTTCTTTATGTATTACTCATTTCTGCTCAATTGTCAGTATTTTTCACTGATGGAAAAGCAAAGGAGGAAGAGAAGTTGAGGGAAAATGGGAAAGAAGAGGAAAGATTGTAAGAAATCTGAAACTACAGAAAGGAATAGCAGCTACTGGTCAATAAATTTTGTTTTGCCACTCCCTAACTGTTAACAAACCAAATGCAGATTTTTCCATGCAATGTGCGCTCCCATTTTCAAGAACAAGATTGAAGCAAAATGTTTGTATGGTATTAGGAAGGTACCCTGCATAATCTACTAGTTTCTTGTAGAAGCATATCCCTAGGGCATCATTTTCTGCAGTGATCAGGGCTAAGGGGGAGAATCACTTCTTGGAATCACTCTGGATTACATCTGCCAGAGGGCCGTGCATGCAGTAACATCACTAGGTGAGAAAGAATACTTTTAAAAATATAAACTGCAAAATATTTATAAAAACATAAAAAATGTAAATTGGTAGAGAATGGAGAAGAAGCTGTCCATGCTTGAAGGCAGATATATGCAAAACTGGAAGCCATGATTGGGGTGAAGAGACTATATGGAACAAATTGGTCATATGGTACCTAGATGTGTCACTTGCAGTTGGACCATAATAATCCAGAGGTGAGGTGAGAGATTTCAGCCATTCTCCAGACTGCTCTGAGAAACAAATCCCAAAAGTCAGTGACATTGCTTCCTAACAATTTACTACTAGGGCCATGAATCACAGCCCTTGTGTTGATGGCCTTTTGTTTCCCCTATGACATGGAATTGAAGCAATTAAAGGAAGATCCCCTAAAAGGATAGAAGATTGTCCCTATTCATGAACAGATTCAGAAAATGTTCTCATTCCTCTCCATTTGTCTACCTTATTCAATGTCTTGATTAAAGGCTTTTGCTATTGTACATTGTCTAGCATCCCATGGGATTACATGGAAACTCAAGCCATGAGTTGAATAGTTAATTATCCCTACATAGGCACACCGAGCCTATATCTATTAAAGGAATAGATCTATTCATTAGCATTCAAGGGCTTAGGGGGAGAAGATCTGCAATAATGAAAGATCACCTGTATAAAGGGATTTAATTGGCACAGTAGGGAGAGCACAGGATCTAGAGATCTGAATTCAAATCGAGCCTCAGACATTTAGCTGTGGGACTCTGGACAAGATACTTAAACTGTCTGCCTCATCTGTAAAATGAGAATAACGGCACCCAGAGTTATTGGAAGGATAAAATGAGATGATATTTTTAAAGCACTTTTGCCAACTGTAAAGTGATATAGAAATGCTTGTGACAGCTACTGTTCCTCTCTGCCTGCATTCTCATGAAGCCTCTTGGTACAGCTATTCTTATCACATCATGGGTTGAGTGACTAAGTCTCTCTAACTGTTGGCTCTTTGATAAAGAGGGAGCAAAACAGATGGGTTGATCAGATGTCATGGACTTCTATGTGAATCAAACAGATTTCCAGTGACTGGGCAAGCAGGTTCTTGTCAGTCATTCACTTGGTCATCAACATTTTATGAGGTCATGCTGAGTGCAGAATACTGTGTAAAGAGGAAGAAAAAAAGAGGAAACAATTGCATCCCTCAAAGATGGGAGAGACAGAATAAACACACATGAATTAATGATGAACAGACCAACTATTTGACCAATCAGTAGGTACCTAGTTACAGAGCAATCCAAAGCTGAAATAATGTCAGAGGCCACTTTTGACTGTTTTTATCATCAAAACAATTTGCAAAACAAATCAAAACAAAAATGTTTTAGTCCAACTTCTAGATAGAGCTCCCTACAGAATTCATACTGTTCTAAGCCAAGCAGACCTTGATCAAATTTGCTTGTGTACCTCTTATTCAGGGACCCTGAATTAAAAAGAAACTAGGCTGTTTCATGGACTATTCATTAATTTAACTCCATTGTGAGCATCACTGAATTTTTTGTCCCTCTAAGTGTTTTTTTGTTTGTTTGTTTGTTTTGTTTTGTTTTTTTTCCCCTGAGGCTGGGGTTAAGTGACTTGCCCAGGGTCACACAGCTAGGAAGTGTTAAGTGTCTGAGACCAGATTTGAACTGGGGTCCTTCTGAATTCAAGGCCGGTGCTCTATCCACTGCGCCCCCTAGCTGCCCCCCTCTAATTAAGTTGTAAAGACTAAAAAAGGCTTCACTAGTTTATATCCAAAAATGTTACCTTCAAAATAACATTCTCTCAGTGCCTGTCACAATCTACTAATAACAGTAACAATAATAATAGCTAATATTTTTATAGCAATGAAAGTATGCAAAGTTGTTCAAAACCAACTTTTGAGGAAAGTGTTTTGGTCATTCTCACTGAACAAAAAAAGAAAACTGAGGTTCAGATCCTGTGCCTGAGTCACACAGCTAATAATTATCTGAGCTGGATTTGAATTCAGTTCTTCCTGATTCTAGAACCAACAACACTCTCTCCATGATGCCTCTTAGTTACTTAATGAAAGAGCATAGTAGCAAGTAGAATCAGAGTATCTGGATTTCACTAATCCTTATAAATGGAAGGAATCTCAAAAATCATTTAATACAAACCATTCTAAATTATTGTAATGGATTTAAAATTGTATTTCTTTTAAATTTTACATTTCAAACATTTACAAATTACCCCACTCTGTGAGAGATCTCTTAGAAGTAAAACCATTAAACAAGGCCAAAAATTTAGTTACCCGATCTGAAAGTGCACACAATATTCCACATTTGTAGTGCTCCCTTTCACCTATTTTAATTTGTTTTTTAATGAACAGAATTCTATTTTCTCCCCCAAACACACTTCACTGACAAAAAAAGAGAAAAATTCCTTATTCACAATCAAGTAAAAAAATTCATCCTGTATATAGCTTATTTGTACATAGTTCATCATATAATGTCTCTCCTTCATTGAACTGTAACCTCCTCAAGAGCAAAAATTGTCTTTTGCTTTCTTTGTTTTCTTAGGGCTTAGCTCAGTACCTAACACATAGTATACAGTTAATAAGATTTTATTGGTTAACTGACTGTATGCAAAAATATATTTGTTTCATTCTACCTTCTAAATTTTTTACCACTCTGGAGGTAAATAGCATTATTCATCGACTGGATTTCTAATTGGTCCATCTTGGATGATCTCGATGGTCCAGATCATTAAATTGATTGAGGGTTATCAATATGACTTTCCTTCAAATTCAGTATCCCTGAGATTCTTTGCACTTCTAACCTACTGGCAGTAGAAACATGTGTCTGGGAAGATGCAACAATGCATCATGCCTTCCATGCTATTCTTTATCCCCTTGCTTCCACATAGCAAATCAACATCGGCTATTAAAGTTACTTGATTCACTCTTTAGTGCATTGGGTGGTCTGAAGGAATGAACCTGCCTCTCTCTCCACCCATCTGTGGATGGGGCATAAGCTATGTTCCACAGGCCATTGTGAGCTTTCAGGGGGTCACTGCTCATAGATTTAGAGCAATACTAGAGAAGGGAATTCAATGTTCATCTAGTCTAATCCCTTTATTTATAGATGAAGACAAATACCTGAGAGATCAAATGACTTATCTAAAATTACACAAATTAGTTATAGAACTGAGACCTGAAGCTGGGTCCTCTGATTCTAGCCCAAACCCTTTTTCATAGTTCTCTACTGCTTGAGGAAGTGTGAAATTCTGATAGAGGGAATCCTGGGGAGGATCTACAGATGGACTGCTGATCAATCAATACTTATTAAATGCCTAGAATGTGCTAGACCCTGTGCTCAGCACTAGAGACACTTATACAAAGAATTAAATAATCCCTTCCCCTAAAGCACTTACAGTCTAACTGCTGATGGTTAGGCTAGGCTGAGATGGGGATGATGCTGGCTTGGACAGCAACACTACTCATACAACCCAGTTTTAGGTCCTTATCCTGCCTTGCTAGAATCCTTATAATAACCACCTAACTGATCTTTTTACCTCCAGTCTTTCCTGTCACTTTCGACTCAGCTTCCAAAATTATGTTTCTAAGGTTTGGCTTCTTTTCTCCCTTAATCAATCAAGGAAGCAAGCAAGACTTTTTGAGCCATTTACTATAGGCCAGAAATTATTTTAAGCACTAGGAAAAAAGGGAAAAACAACCATTCCTGCCTTCAAGGAACTTACATCCTAATAGAAGAGACAATGTATAAAAATGAACACATATTAGATACATATAGAAGCTACCTTTACAAAGGAAGACAATAGCAGTTGTTGGGAGAGGGAGGTTCAGTTGATCTGAGACTTTAAAAAAAAGAGCAGAAAATTCATATTTTGGTGCTCTTTAGAATCGAAATGGATTTAAGGAAGTGGATGAATATTGTGCTTCCAGCACAGCAACTTGTCCTGAAATTTTTGCCATAAGGATAAAACACACACTCATTTACCTGGTCTTCTAAGCTCTCCACAATCTAGCTTTAACACGACTTTGCAGTCTAAATTCCCATTATTCCCCTTTACTCAGTGTTTCATCTCCTGCCTTCTGGGTATTTGTTCAAGCTGGCCCCTATGCCTTGAATTTAGTCCCTCTTCATCTCTGCCAGTCCAAATCTATATATTCCTTCAAAGCCACCTCCTCTGTGCTTGGTAACCTCCTCAATTTTTACCATTATTCTCTCCCATCTCAAATTGTGGTTCACTAATCTGTGTGTATATTGTAGAATGTAAGCTGCCTGCAGGGAGGGATGATTTCCTTTTTGCTTTTGTATACCCAGGACCTCCCTTGGTCCCCTACAGTAGTGTTGATAATAAAAAGAATCAGGAGATTTTGACAACGCTAGGGATAGAGAAATGATCTTCCAGGGATCCAAGGGACAATTTGATCAGACTGATTTATGGCTCCCCGAGCTGGGGAAAGACAAAACCATATGATGGGCTCTTGGGATGTAATTGCAACATGTGATATGTTAAGTATCACGTACCATTGTTGTGATCAACTGTGCAAACCATAGATATATGTATTACAAATTACATGTGATTGAAACACTCAGTCCACAGCATGCTACTTTGTTATGTGCTTTATACAATGTGTTTCTACATGTGACCTATGTATCTGATCTATTACATACAACTCTAAGGTGGAAAGTAATGTGCATTTGGGATACTTCCCTGTGACGATGTGATAAGCCACTTGGCAAATAATTATTAAGTGTTTACAGATGTAGCACAGTGCCTTGAATGAACATGGGCATTTGGTACATATTTTATTGTATTCCACGCAATTTGCAGGGACTGAAGGTTTTTCACTAGAGGGAGAATGTATGTCCCTCCTTGCCTTCCAGAAATCTGAATGTGGTATCCACAATGGCTTAGCCCTTTCCCAGTATCATAATTGGTTAGGCATATACACGGTATAAAAATTGGATGGGAATCTCATAAGGTTGGAAAAGCACTGGGCTTGCCAATGAGAGATCGTAGATACATGCTGGAGAGAGGTATTAGGGCTGCCATCACTTCAAGTTTCTCAAAGAAGCCCAGGGCTTTCTAGGCTCCTGGGCTTCTCAGCCTCCCAAGAGAAACCTAGCATACTCTAGAATGCAAGGAGGTACCTAGAACTAGAATATTTAGACCTTACTCTTAACATACTTCCACAGGAGCTCCCAATTACTATGAATAATGAATGCTGTGGATTGTTAGCATTATTTAAATTTGCACTGGATAGTTCCATTGGGCAGGAACCAATGACCATATTTTATATAATTATGATTCTGAAGAGTGTGAATTAAAAAACATGTGACCACTTCACAGGATTCATTTAAACTCATTTGGGGGCATAACTGTATCTCTTTCCTGCTGTTGAGGAGTCAGAGTAGTTGGTCAGAAACTGTGACTAGGACTCCCAGGAGATGTTTGAGGATGGCAGGCATTTGGAAATAGAAGATAAAAAACATCTAACACTTGATCCTATTTCATGTTATTGCCTTGCCATTCTATTTTAATTAAATATCTTTGCTTTGGATTCATGGCTCATCTGGCTTAGTCTGGTATAAAGGGATATCAGAATTTTGACTTTGTATAAATGGCTACCCCAACAGCAACTTTGACCAGGAAGGAACTAAGAAGAGAATTTGGAGGTAGCATTACGTTCCTTGTGCCTGCCAAGCACAGGCAACCCTAAGGCACAGATAGAAAATATTTTTGAATTAATTGTAATTAGTAAGTAACAAAAGTATTTCTTTTTTTCTTTTTTTTTCACATTCTGAATTTTTTATTTAATTTTTATTTTATTTTATAATTATAACTTTTTTTTAATAGTACATATGCATGGGTAATTTTTTACAACATTATCCCTTGCACTTACTTCTGTTCAGATTTTTTCCCTTCCTCCCTCAACCCCCTCCCCCAGATGGCAGGCAGTCTTATACATGTTAAATATATTACAATATATTCTAGATACAATATATGTGTGTAGAACCGAATTTCTTGTGGCACAGGAAGAATTGGATTCAGAAGGTAAAAATAACAGTTTACACTCATTTCCCAGTGTTCCTTTTCTGGATGTAGCTGATTCTGTCCATCATTAATCAATTGGAATTGGATTAGCTCTTCTCTATGTTGAAGATATCCACTTCCATCAGCATACATCCTCGTACAGTATCATTGTTGAAGTGTATAATGATCTTCTGGTTCTGCTCGTTTCACTAAGCATCAGTTGATGTAAGTCTCTCCAAGCCTCTCTGTATTTCTCCTGTTGGTCATTTCTTACAGAACAATAATATTCCATAACATTCATATGCCATAATTTACCCAACCATTCTCCAATTGATGGACATCCATTCATCTTCCAGCTTCTAGCCACTATGAAAAGGGTTGCCACAAACATTTTGGCACATACAGGTCCCTTTCCCTTCTTTAGTAGTTCCTTGGGGTATAAGCCCAGTAGTAGCACTGCTAGGTCAAAGGGCATGCACAGTTTGATAACTTTTGGGGCATAATTCCAGATTGCTCTCCAGAATGGTTGGATTCTTTCACAACTCTACCAACAATGCATTAGTGTCCCAGTTTTCCCACAGCCCCTCTAACATTCATCATTATTTGTTCCTGTCATCTTAGCCAATCTGACAGGTGTGTAATGATATCTCAGAGTTGTCTTAATTTGCATTTCTCTGATCAATAGTGATTTGGAACACTCTTTCATATGAGTGGAAATAGTTTTAATTTCATCATCTGAAAATTGTCTGTTCATATCCTTTGACCATTTATCAATTGGAGAATGGCTTGATTTCTTATAAATTAAAGTCAATTCTCTGTATATTTTGGAGATGAGGCCTTTATCAGAACTTTTAACTGTAAAAATGTTTTCCCAATTTGTTACTTCCCTTCTAATCTTGTTTGCATTAGTTTTGTTTGTGCAGAAACTTTTTAATTTGGTGTAATCAAAATTTTCTATTTTGTGATCAATAATGGTCTCTAGTTCTCCCTTGGACACAAACTCCTTCCTCCTCCACAAGTCTGAGAGGTAAACCATCCCATGTTCCTCCAATTTATTTATGATTTCGTTCTTTATGCCTAAATCTTGGACCCATTTTGGTCTTATCTTAGTGGTGTTAAATGTGGGTCCATGCCTAGTTTCTGCCATACTAATTTCCAGTTTTCCCAGCAGTTTTTGTCAAATAATGAATTCTTATCCCAAAATTTGGGATCTTTGGGTTTGTCAAACACTAGATTGCTATTTTTATTCACTATCTTGCCCTGTGAACCTAACCTATGCCACTGATCAACTAGTCTATTTCTTAGCCAATACCAAATGGTTTTGGTGACTGTTGCTTTATAATACAGTTCTAGATCAGGTACAGCTAGACCACCTTCACTTAATTTTTTTTTCATTACTTCCCTTGAAATTCTCGACCTTTTGTTGTTCCATATGAATTCTGTTGTTATTTTTTCTAGGTTATTAAAATAGTTTCTTGGAAGTCTGATTGGTATAGCACTAAATAAATAGATTAGTTTAGAGAGTATTGTCATCTTAATTATATTCGCTCGGCCTATCTAAGAGCACTGAATGTCTTTCCAATTATTTAAATCTGACTTTATTTTTGTGGCAAGTGTTTTGTAATTTTGCTCATATAATTCCTGACTCTCCTTTGGTAGATGGATTCCCAAATATTTTATACTATCGACCGTTATTTTGAATGGAATTTCTCTAACAAAAGTATTTCTATGAAACTTCATCTGTCTAGGGCCAGAGAGTTCTCTCAAATCCATTTTCCATAATGTTAAATGTTATTTTCCATAATGCTCAAATTTTCCATAATGCTTAAATGTTATTCTTAAAGCTCAGATATGATCACTGTCACTCTCCTGCTCAAGAATTGTAAGTGACTCCCTCTTGCCTCTAATATAAAATACAAACACTATTTTATTTTTAAAGTCCTTCAAAATCTATCTCCATTTTATCTTTCCATAATTATTGCTAATTACTCTTGTGTAATTTTCCACATTAGATTGTGAACTCTTGAAAACAAGCACTATTTTTGCTTTCCTCGATATCTCTAGCATTTAGCACAGTATCTGGCACATAGTAAGTGCTCAATAAATGCTTTTTGACTTGGCTTGTTGACTCCATACTCTCTATATTCAAGCCAAACTGACATACTTTTAAAAACATTTATTAAAACTTTTTATTTTCAAAACATATGCAGGGATAATTTTCAACATTTACCCTTGCAAAACCTTGTATTCCAATTTTTTTTCCCTTCTCTGGATGGCAAGTAATCGAATATATGCTAAATAAGTTTTCTATACATATTTCCACATTTATCATATTGCACAAGAAAAATCAGATCAAGAAGAAAAAAAAATGAGAACAAAACCAAAATGCAAACAACAACAGAAAGAGTGAAAATACTATGTTGCGATCCACACTCAGTTCCCTCAGCCTCTCTGGTTGCAGATGGCTATCTTTATCACAAGGTCATTGGGACTGGCCTGAATCATCTCATTGTTGAAGAGAAGCACATCCATCAGAATTGATCATCATATAATCTTGCTTAAACTGATATCCTTATGGTTTCCTACCTACAATATTACATTTCTGCTGTCCAAGCCTTTATACAAGCTATCTTTCATGCTTGAATGCATTCCTTTTTTAGCAAACCTAGTAGACCTACTAGCTTCCTTTAAGGTTCTGGTCAAGTATCATCTCTTATCTCAACCCCCCTCCCCTGTTGCTAGTACCCTCAATTACTTGGTACCATGAATTCTATTTACTTTTGTGTACCTTCTTCCTCCCCGTATCCAAAAAGAAAATGAGCTCCTAAGAAGAGAATCTTTTCCTCAAAATTACTTGATACCTACTTTGTCCACATATTCTATTTACTTTTCTGTGTACTTTTTTTTTTCCCTCTGCACATCCAAAAAAAAAAAAAATGAGCACCTAAGAATCTTTTTCTCAAAATTACTTGGTACCTACTTTGTCCACATATTCTATTTACTTTTCTGTGTACCAGTTTCTTTCTCCCCACATCCAAAAAGAACATGAGCTTCCTAAGAAGAGAATCTTTTTTTCTTTTTTTCTTCCTATCTCTAGAACCTAGCACTTTGTAAGGAATAGTAGGTGCTTAATCAATATTTGTAGAATTAATGGGCTATCCCTAAGCACCCCTTTTGGACATTGATATTTACAAATATTAAATAAAAATTATTTTAATGAAGATCCCGCTCTAGGAAATGCTGCTTTAAAAATCCAAACCAGCAATGAGAAGTCTCCTAAGGGCAAAGGGGCTGAAGACAAGCAAGATTCTGTTTACGCAGAACTGGGAGGAGGAGAGATGCTTGCTCTTCTAACTGGAGATGCTGAATTAAAAACATGCAAAACAGATACAGTTCCCAAGGGCCTTGCACATGATTTATTTCTGGATTTAATGGATGGCCACGTGCCTGGGCTAGTGGAAAATCACCGTGTGGACTGGCTCCATCCCTGAAGTACAATAGAAAAACCCTCTTCTCCCAACACTCTGATTCCCTCAGAAGAACACTGACCTATTTCCACATCCTATTCTCACCATGAGGCAGGGGACCTGGACGACACGGGGCTGAGCATCCATCGCCTGCTCTGCCTCTGAGTGGTCGACATTTTCTAGAGTATCTATTGATCTGTGCATGGGGCTGATGTCACAGTGGAATGTCTGAAGGAAAGCTACTCAATATCCCAAGGTTAAGCAGGAGAAGGAAAAAAAAAAAAAAAAAAAAAAAAGCCTAATCATCGGCTCTCCTTGGGCACCAAGGCTTCAGCGGAGCATTTCTCCTCCTTAATCACATCCTCTTGCTCCTGCTGAGTACATCCAGACTGTCTTATCGCTGCCCTGACTGGCTGAGGGCTTAGGCCTTACATCCCCCTCTTATTTACTCGGCTCTCCCCTGGCTTAACTTCTCAGATTCATGTCACAGCAAACACCTGCTTGATATGCTCTGCTCTGACTTCAGTCTCATGATACAGAAGCCTAGTTTAACTGCACAAGAGAAAGCCATTATTTCAGGAGCTCGTGACTTTTCCCGAATCCTATTTTCTGCCTCTTAAGAACGCCATCTCAGTACTTAAATTATGTTTATCGGTGTTTAATTGATTTAATATATCCCTGCCTTTGGGAGGTGATGGTAACCTTCATGAATTCGTGGCTGTTGGTTAAAATTTTAAAAAAATGTTTGCAATCTGGAGAGCAAAAGGTGCTCTAGAGAAGATAAAAGGCTACATACATAAGCAGTGCCATTAGGACCTGGTTAGGAGATGAATCATCAGCATTTGTCTCACCTCCAGGGAAGTGGGGCCACCTTGAGGAAGAAGCGCAGCAGCTTTTAAGAGTACAGACACGTTGTAAAGCATTGTTAATTGGCTCAGCTAATTAGGATATTGAGAGAAACAATATTAGGAGAAAAGTTAGTTACATAGGGACCAAGCAATGAAAGTGAAAAATGAGTAATAGGTGGGATACAAGTCCATAGCTTAATGGTGGGCGGGGGAAGCTTGGTGGTCCCCATCCATGACCACAACAGCATATTAGCACTGGGAGCTGGAATGGAGACATCCATCATTGCAAAACAAAATAAAATAAACACAAAAAACTAACTTTGGGGACTAGGATGAGTTAGGAAGTCAGTTTACTAATAGGGGCCCATGTTTTGGCTTCCTAATCGTGTCATGAGCAGTATTCTCCTTTGACAGCTAGCCTTTCCACCCCTCTCCTACTTGTATGGAAATTCTCTGCAAATACCTTGGTATTAACCCAGCCAGATTTTAAGTTTATATTTGCTCTCCCCTTAACGAGGATCCTGTAACCTCACCCTCTGGTGGTAATGATCACTCTTCTACAATCTAGGGACTTGCCTACTAATTGGCAGGTAAAACCTATTTGATGGTATTTGCATGGGGGAGGGAGGCTTTTGGTTTTATGGTGTTTGATTATAATTTATGGATGATATTGGAAAATAGGGTTGGGATTGCCTAAAAAGGAGCAGGCCTGAACTTTAAAGGCTGGGCCTATTCAAAATTATGATTAAGATTTATTTTCAATATCAAGTATAAAAGTACTTTCATACCCTTCCCTTCCTTTCTCTCTCCCAGTATCTTTGTGGTCTTGTATCTTATAAAACTTTCGGATTGTGAGGCAATGTAAAAAAATAAAAAATAAATGAACTAGGCTGTTTTCAAAAATAAGGTGATTCAGGACAATTCCAATAGACTTGTGATGGAGAGAGTCATCTGCATCCAGAAAGAGGATTGAATGTGGATCACAACCAAGAACTTTCATCTTTTTGTTGTTACTTGCTTTTTTCTTTCTGATTTTCTCTTTTTTTTATCTGATTTTTCTTGTGCAGTATGTGTGAAAATATCTTTAGAAGAAGTGTGTGTGTTTAACCCATATAAAATTACTTTGTCCAGGGGAGAGGGATGGAGGGAAAGGAGGGAAAAAAATTAGAACACAACATTTTGCAGGGGTGAATGTTGAAAACAATCCTTTAATGTATTTTGAAAATAAAAATACTAAATATTTTTGGGTCTCATTTTCTTCATCTGTTAAATGAAGGGTTGGAATAAATAATCTTTATGGTCCTTCCTAGGATCCCACTTTCAATATCTGTTCTCAGAAAAAGAATAGGATAAACTTCACAACAATATGTAAAGGACTTGTAATTTCATTGGGAACTCCCTCCATCAGTGTAGACTGCAATTCATTTCTAATACTAGGGGGGGGGGGGGAAAGTCCAATAAACAAAACAATTCCTTTAAAAGTTCAACTGGCCAAATGTAAAAGGAGGAAAAAAAGCTAATTGAAGGGGCAACAAGGTGGCACAGTAGATAGAGCACCAGCCCTGAAGTCAGGAGGATCTGCGTTCAAATCTGACCTCAGGCATTTAACATTTCCAAGTTGTGTGACCCTAGGCAAGTCACTTTAACCCCAATTGCCCCAGGGAGGAAAAAAAAGCTAACTGAAGAAAATAATTAATTAAAAATTAGAATTGGACGAATGGAAGTAAATGACTCAATGAGACATCAAGAATCAATCAAACAAAACAAACAAAAAAGAAAAAGAAAAAAGAAAAAAATGTAAAATATCTCATTGGAGAAACAACCAATGTGGAAAATACAGGAGAGACAATCTAAGAATTATTGGACTACCTGAAAACTACGATGAGAAAAAGAACCTGAACAATATCTTTCATTTATGGTCCTGGAAAAATGACTAAATGACTTGCTGTAAATGTAAGGTATTATTTGAACCCAGGTCTTATTGATTCCAGGTCAAGCATGCTATCTACTGCTGCTAATCTCCTTCACACTAGGCTGCAAATGACTGTACTTAAAGAATT
This sequence comes from Sminthopsis crassicaudata, assembly GCF_048593235.1. Classification (NCBI taxonomy): domain Eukaryota; kingdom Metazoa; phylum Chordata; class Mammalia; order Dasyuromorphia; family Dasyuridae; genus Sminthopsis; species Sminthopsis crassicaudata. The sequence continues at coordinate 68,288,362 of NC_133622.1, forward strand.
ATCTCTATTTGAAGCATTTTGAAGTGGGGCAAAGCCTTCTGAAAAGGAATAAAGTTGTAATGGTAGAAAATCAAGATCAGTGAAAGGGTGAGGATGTATTCGGTCAGAACAATTTTTTCTCCATTACAGAAATTATGTCATTAGAGAACAATTTGTCCTATTTATGGTAAAGCCATATTTAATATGGTTAATAATTATGTGACAATTAAAATATACAAGACATTGAATAATAAAAAAAGTTTGTGAGTGTGGAAAGTGAGTGAAGATGAGAGCACTACAAAAAAGTAGAAGTTACCATCTCTTTTTTCAAAGAATTTATAATCCAGTAGAACTAAAAATATATAAGTTTCAATAACAATACAAACTAATAATAGAAGAGATATCACAAGCCAGGTCTGTTACTTTGTACCAATCTACAAATTTTTATAGGGAATATGGATTTTTAATGACTGATTGCTGAAAATAATACAGGACATGTTCAGTGACAAGTACCACTATGATTACAATCTTTGATTAAATCTATGTGAAACCTACTTATGTTAAGCAATATTGGCTATGACTTTACTGTGCTATAAGAAAAACGAGCAGGATGATTCCAGAAAATCTTGGAAAGACTTACATGAACTGATAAAAAGTGAAGAGAGCAGAACAGGAAAACATCATACATAGTAAGAGCAATATTGTACTGGGATCAACTGTAAATGATAGCTATTCTCAAGCAATACCATGTTCCGAGACAATGTTAGAAAATTCTATCTCTCTAGAAAGAAAGAACTGGTGGAGTCTGATTGCATAATAAACTTATTAAAACTTTCTTTTGGTTTTTTTTTTGGTCTGCATTTTCTTTTGTAACATGGCTAATTTGGAAATATATTTTGTATGACTGCACATGTATAATCTATAATAAATTGCTTTCCTTTTCAAAGAGAGAGAAAAATGGGAGAATGGGAGAGAATTTGGAACTTAAATTTTTTTGAAACAAATATTATAATTGTTTTATATGTAATTTAAAAAGAAAATATAAAAATTCAAAATATACATCTGATGAATGTTGGAGGGGCTGTGGGAAAACTGGGACACTGATGCACTGTTGGTGGAGTTATGAAAGAATCCAACCATTCTGGAGAGCAATCTGGAATTATGCCCAAATAGTTATCAAAATGTGCATACCCTTTGACCCAGCCAGTACTACTACTGGGCTTATATCCCAAGGAAATACTAAAGAAGGGAAAGGGACCTGTATGTGCCAAAATGTTTGTGGCAGCTCTTTTGGTAGTGGCTAGAAACTGGAAGATGAATGGATGTCCATCCATTGGAGTAAATATAATTGGGTAAATTATGGTATATGAATGTTATGGAATATTATTTTCTGTAAGAAATGACCAGCAGGAGGAATACAAGAGAGGCTTGGAGAGACTTACATCAACTGATACTGAGTGAAATGAATAGAACCAGGAGATCATTATACACTTCAACAATGATACTGCATGAGGATGTATTCTGATGGAAGTGGATAGCTTCAACATAGAGAAGAGCTAATCCAATTCCAATTGATCCATGATGGACAGAATCAGCTACATCCAGAAAAGGAACACTGGGAAATGAGTGTAAACTGTGAGCATTGTTTTGTTTTGTTTTGTTTTTCTTCCCAGGTTATTTTTAGCTTCCGAATACAATCCTTTCTTTGCAACAACAACAAAAAAATTCAGTTCTGCACATATATATTGTACCTAGGATATACTATAAGATATTTAATATGTATGGGAATGCCTGCCATCTAGGGGAGGGAGTGGAGGGAAGGAGGGGGAAAATTTGGAACAGAAGGGAGTACAAGGGATAATGTTGTAAAAAAAAAAAAATTACCTATGAATATTTACTGTCAAAGAAAATGTTATAATTATAAAAATTAATAAAAAAAAGAAAAAGGAAAAAATATATACATCTGAAAACTTTAGCTGTATTAGAAACAATAACTGCTTTCTAATGCAGCTAAAGTTTTCAGATATATTCTTGGAGTTATAATGGATTTGACTTATTATAATGGTTAGAGCACTAGACCTGGAATTAAGAAGATTGAGATTTAAATTCTGCCTCTGACACTTACTAGCTTTGTGATTCTAGGTCCAGCCTTGGTTTCCTCATCTAGAAAATGAATAGGATTAGATAACTTCCAAGGTCCCGTCTGGCAGTATTTCTATGGTCCATTACCCAAACCTGACCCTCTAAATCCCACTTCTCTGCTTCCTCAAGATGGCCTTCCCCTCATCTCCACTTCTCAGAATCCATGACTTACTTCCTCGCTTAATTGATGAGATTAAATTATCTCCAGGAAATCTCACCTGACATACCTTACAAAGTTATTAATGTTCCCTATCCCTTCTCCATTTTCCTCCCACCATATTGATTTCTGGACAAATTGTCATATATCCTCCTCTCTCCATGCTCCCCCAATGTAAACTTTTCCTGAAGCTGAGGATTGCTGTGTGTTTGCCTTGGTATCACCAGCACTTAGCACAGTGGCTGGCACACGGTAAACATTTAATAAATGTTTGTCATATTGAACAGAATTAAAAATGGTGTTGATCCCTGTTCCCTTATCCTGGGCTCTTTTGCTATTTGTTTTCCTCTCTCAAATACTGCCGATCTTAATGCTCTCCTGTGTTCTTGGGTTTGTAAGGATGAAAACCAGCTCCCTTTCTAGCAGGCTCTTTTTTAAATCCTACGCAATGGCGACTACAATCCACCTTTCTTCTCGTTGTGGATGCTCTGAGCACGATCTTCTGGGCCCATCAAAAGCACGTGAATAATCAGCACTAATGAATGTCAGCCTCCTCACTGTGTGTTGGCAGCAGGTTCAGAACCCCACTAGAGCAAAGCGAGTGGGTGTGCTGGGGATTCAGGAGCAGGGAAGCGAGGAAAATCTACTAAGTGAGTGGACAAGAGGCCTCTTGTGTCAAGAGAGCTCTGACAAAAGGCATTTGGGTCTCCCTTACACTGTTCAAAGTAAGCACATGCCTCTTAAAGCTCTTACTTTGTTGCCTGAAAGGGAACAGCTCTGAGGCAGAAAATGTCAACAGCACGCGTGGGAATTGTACTTTGGCTCTTTAGAATCTAAGTGGTTTTAGGAAGTGGATGAAGGTTGTCGCTTCTAGGGTAACATTCTCTGCTCTTCTTCCATACAGAGATAGAAAGTCTTCTTCTGCCTGGATTCTGGAAGGTGATATCAGTGTAAGCCCTGGGAGGCCTTCACCAGCTAGAAAGATTTCTCATGCAGGAGTAAGGATGACAAGCTTGTGGTCCAAGGATAGCTAGTGGAACAGTGGATAGAGTACCAGACCAGAGTCCAAGTCCCCTTACTGGTTATATGATCCTGGGCAAGTCATTCAATCCCATTTGCCTCAGTTTCCTCATCTGTAAAATGAGCTGGAGAAAGAAATGGGAAGCCACTGCAGTATCTCTGCCAAGAAAACCCTAAATGGGGTTGGAGGTTGGACATGAAAGAAATGACTGAGCAACAACAATAATATCCAAGGACCAGCCTCAGTAAGCTTGTTACAAAATTTTACCCATAAAATTCTCAAAATGTGTCAAGTCATAGAGAATTTAGTATTTGTTGAGGGAACAGCTACATGACAAAATAAAGTCCCCTCAAAAATTTTAAGTAGACAATATTTTTATAACACAACCTTCCTGATACATTTTATGGGAAGATAAATGTTGTGTCTGTGTATTTATGTATGTGTGTGTGCACACGTGCTTAAAAGTGAAGGGGAAACCATTCCCATTCCTTAACCATGATTCCTTAATTAAAGCAAAAAATATCACAGTCAATCATAGATCTCACTCATAGTGAGTGAGTCCACTCATTTAGTCCTTAAACTAAGGACTAAAAGGCCTTCTAAGTGAAACTTTGAACAAGAATTATGTTTGGATAAATTCACAAAACTTGGCCACCCCTATGGACTATCTATAAATGACCAATTATGAAAATTGGAGCAAGTGTGGCTTTCCAGCACACTCCTTAGGAAGAAACACATTGTATGACTTTGGTTTTAGCCAGCTATCATTCCCTTCTCCCCTTTGGCTAAAACACCTTGGACTCCCATCTTCCCACTGGTGTCCTCTGTGATATTCCAAAGCAGCTTATGACCACGAGCCATCATTGGTAGCCAAGAAAAAAATGAACACAGATTCACTATCCTTAAGGGGAACTTCTTGAGCATCCTGTGCATGGGGGCGGGGGGGGGAAAGGACATCTAGCAATCAGGAGCTGGAGCTACACATTAAATAGGCTCAAGAAATCTCAAGCCCACTTTCTTTTGGACACTATAAGTACTTGTAGATAAGTGTGTCACAGACTTACACTCATCTTAGTAAATACTCTTTTCTAAGAGAAATTTAAGGCTGGCCAGCTAAATCTATTAACTGATAATCTTGTAGAAGACCACTGGTTGGAACTTAAATATTAAAAAAATAATAATCTCTGAGCTCTCAGAAGTACTCTTAGAACCTACAGTGGGATATAATAACCATTCTAGCTCTAGGAACTTGTAAGAATTCAAATAAAGATTCTCAGAGCTTTCTTGGACTACAGAATGAATAGTGTGCTTGGTATTGCTTTGAGAATGGATTGGCTTAGACACCCACTATCTTAAATTATCCATTGTCCAGGAAAATGGGGACTGAGAACCAACTAGTCAAAAAGGCAACAAGTATCTTTAAGCCTCACATCTGAGCATAAAAATAATTATTGGGATTTAAAGGGTAGATTTTTTTTCTTTGTTTTACACTGTCAGTTAACAATGAAATAGTGCATGTCTAAGACATAGCATGAAAATAGTACCAGAAGTCAATAGTCTGAAGAGAAAGACTCTTGTACTGGGAAAAGAAAGTCAGTCATTCATGAAAAGCGTTGGAATTGGTTATAAGAAATAATGAAAAACTAACTTCAGATTTGGAGGGGAAATAGTGGTAATAGTGGAAGTGGGTGGCGAGGAGGGTAGATGTATATTAGATGAGAAACATGCAGTAGAAACAGCAGAGGGCAATTAGGAACTTTTACACTGGGGAATGAAGATAAGGAGAGATAAATTTAATATTCAATTGAAACTGACAGAGGGATTTATTTAGTTAAAATAAATGATATTTGATCCAATTGCCAGAGAAACCTCACCTTGCAAGCTATTCTCCAGGGAAGCAACATGGTTAGTAGAGAAAATGCTGGACTTGGAATTGTAATCCTGAGTTGAAATACAAACTCTGCTGTTTATTAACTGTGATCTTGGGAGATTTACTTACCTTCTGTGCCTCAGTTTCCTCATCTGTAAAATGGAGGTGAAGACATCAAAAATACCTATTTTGAACAGTGACAGTGAAGATTAAATTAGATAAAATTGCATGTTGAACACTTTGTAATTGACAAAGCATAATATAAATGGGAACTCTATTCATGGAACTTAGAACTGAGAGATCTCTATTCATCAATAATTTGAAGCCTAGAAAAAGAAATTATGTACCCTGGGCCAAAATTCAAACCAGTCTTCTTCCCACTGTACCATTTTGATCCTGCTTATTGCCCTTCTCTATAATTCTTCTCTAATTTCTCTATTCTTTAATTCTAAGGAATGAGTCATCTTGGCCTTTTTCTTTCTGTCTGCTATCCATGTGTCCTGTGTCCTTCCAGTTTCCTTCTAGTCACTAGAAGTCTCCAACTTCACATGCACCAAACCACTTTTCTTTCCATCTCAAAGTATATTTCTTTTAACAAATCTATGTAATTGAAGAGAATGACTGTGATAAGTCCTGCCTGAAAACTTACACACACACACACACACACACACACACACACACACACACACACACAGAGTCATTCTCCACCCTCATTGTTACTTCAGCTTTCAAAGTTTTTTTTTAAGTTGTGATTTTTGTCCATTTTGAATTTTTAGGATATAAAATTCCTAAATACTAACATTTGTTGAATTTCTCTTTATGGAGATCTTAGTTTATTTTTTTCCAATAATATTTTACTTTTCTAAATACATATAAAGATAGGTTTCAACATTCATTTTTGTAAGATTCTGTGTTCCAATTTTTTTTCTCCTTCTTTCCCTTACTCCCTCCTTCCCCAAGACAGCAAACAATCTGATATAGGTTAATCATGCACAAATCAAATTATTTTAAACATTTTTTCATGTTTGTCATATTGTAAGAAAAATCAGACCAAAAGGGGAAAAAATATGAGGAAAAAAGCAAACAAAAAAGATGAAAATATTATGCTTTGATTAACATTCAGTCTCCATAGTTCTCTCTCTGGATGTAGCTGGCATTTTCCATCCTAAGTTTATTGGAAATGTCTTGGATCACCACATTGCTGACAAGAGCTCTCTATCATAGCTGATCATTACATAATCTTGCTACTATTGTGTACAATGTTCACTGGGATCTTAGTTTAAAAAATGAACTCATCCTCTTAGATACAAGGGTTCATGGAATCATGGGGGTTACTAAGTAATTAGAATTCGGATTTCCCATCTTCCCACTGGTATCCCAGTGGCATCGTAATGGACACCTGGTGGTGTCCTACAGGTGATGACAATGAGTCATTATCTTCCTTTAGCTACCATAACTGTGATGTACAGCATGTATTAAAATACCTGATCTCAGACTAACAAATAAGCCTCATGGATCTTTTACCACCACCAAAGATCAAAATCTTATTTTAGATGTCATCCCAAAGACAATATATTCCCATTTGGTTGATTCTTAGTTTTGAAATGACTCGGGCAGAAAAACCACTTTCTCTTCCACAGAACTCTCATTAACACAGTCCTCTGGAGTTGTGAGGTAGTATTTTTGGAAGTCTTCTTCCCAGCCAACACCACAAAAAAAGCTCATAAAATTGAAGAATTTTCCAGAGCAAACACAGAGAGGGAATATTTTTTCCATTAGTAGTAAAAAATGCATTCACAGATGTCCATCAATTGGAGAATGGTTGGGTAAATTATGGTATATGAATGTTATGGAATATTATTGTTCTGTAAGAAATAACCAACAGGAGGAATACAGAGAGGCTTGAAGAGACTTACATCAATTGATGTTGAGTGAAATGAATAGAACCAGGAGATCATTATACACTTCAACAATGATACTATATGAGGATGTATTCTGATGGAAGTGGAAATCTTCAACATAGAGAAGAGCTAATCCAATTCCAATTGATCAATGATGGACAGAATCAGCTACACCCAGAGAAGGAACACTGGGAAATGAGTGTAAACTGTGAGCATCATTTTTTTTTGTTTTATTTTGTTTTTCTTCCCAGATTATTTTTAGCTTCCGAATACAATCCTTCCTTTGCAACAACAACAAAATTCAGTTCTGTACATATATATTGTACCTAGGATATACTATAAGATATTTAATATGTATGGGAATGCCTGCCATCTAGGGGAGGGGGTGGAGGGAAGGAGGGGAAAAACCTGGAACAGAAAGGAGTACAAGGGATAATGTTGTAAAAAAAAAAATACCTATGCATATGTACTATCAAAGAAAATGTTATAATTATAAAAATTAATAAAAAAGAAAAAAATGCATTCACTTACATGACCATTAAACACATATTTAATCTGACCATATTACTACCCTGCTCAAGAAACTTCAATGATTCCTCTCTGTTTCTCAATTTCCTAATTTATTTTTGAGAAACAATTAGTCTTCAAGATGCTTTCAGGTTTTAGAGGCGATGATCCCACGATCTGTTAGCTCTAGGATAAACAAACAAACAAACAAACAAATAAATGAATGGACAGATGGAGAAATGAATGAAGTATAAATAAATAAATAAATAAACAAATAAATAAATAGATAGATAGATAGATAGATGAATGGATGGATGGATGGATGGATGGATGGATAGATAGATAGATAGATAGATCAATAGATAAATAAATAAATTGGTGGGTGAATGAATGAATAAATAAATAAAATACTCCTTCCTCTTTCAAAATGAAAGCTCTTCCTAATCTGGCTCTTTTTAGGCTTATTGCATAGGATTTCATTCATTTAGTATTCTAGTCAAACTGGGGGCTGTAAGCAGCCCAACTTTTTGTTCCCTTTCACCATTTTCCATGCCTTTGCATGGGAAGACCCTCCCATACTGAGAATGTCTTCTCTTCTCCCCACCCCACCACTTGGATTCTTTTGGTCCCTTCAAGGTTCAACTCAAATGCCAATTCTAAAGACATCAGGCTTGTGATGTCATTGATTCTCTTCCAGAACCAAGGACCATCACTACCAAGCAACAAGGTTCTTGATTCTTCTCAACATGTGTTAGTGTTTTTCCATCTTTATTTTATATCTATGCATAAATGAATTTATATTTATTTTGGACTTATTTATCATTGAATATGTTGCATTCTCACAACTCCTTGAGAGCAGGAACCATTTAATTTCTGTCTCTACCTCCTTAATGGCCACCACATATCTTGCACATAGGTGCTTCGCAAATGCAAAGGAATTGCATTAAATTTGGACATTAATTAATTAATTAATTCAATCACTATTAAGTATGTATTGTGTAGAAAATAATTTTCAATGGCATTCAGCCTTGTTGCCAAAGTGGAGAAGTGAAGATCATTCTTGGTTCTACTTTCAGTTTCCTCACTATGTATGTTTAGTAAAGTATATTAAGCATTCCAAAACTTAGTTTTTTCCATCTAAGTAAAGAACACTAGAAACTACCTCGTTATCATCTTTAATTCATCCTAGGAAATTTTGTTTTTAAATTGTAGGCCTCGATAAACTTCAAACTCAATGACTCTAAGAAAAAGAAAGTATTAAGAATTAGTGGTCAGAGTCAAAGATGGGGGAAGAGATAAGGGTTAAAGGAGTGAACTGATTCACTTGCAGATCACTAGTGTTGATCATATTCTTTTTTTATTACTCTCATTTCTGTAAAAAAAAAAAAAAGGAGAGAGGACAAAGGGAGAAAAGTTATTAATGGCTATTATAGAAATACACATAACTATGAATGAGAGTGGTATGAACTCATCTATAAAATTTAAGCTGATAGAATGGATTAAAAAGCAGACTCCAAAAATATGCTGCTTATTTAAAAATAAAATACTTGAAATATAAACATTAATATAAAATTTCTCCTAAAGACCGCTTTAGCTACATCCCTAGAGTTTTGGCATATACTCATAAAGAATAAAGAAGGAGTAAAGAAGAATTTTTTGTGCTTCAATAACCCTCCCTAAAAGAAGGATAGTAATTGTAATCTGTCAGGAATAGTAAAAAAAATTAATTTTTTAAAAAAGGCATAGTTTAAAAAGATAAATAAGAAAACTACACATAAGTATGAATGGGAATGGTATGAACTCACCTACAAATTTAAGTTGATAGAATGGATTAAAAAGCAAAATCCAAAAATATGCTACTTATTTAAAAATAAAATATTTGAAATATAAACATTCACTCGGTGTTAAATGAAGGAGTAAAGAAGAAGAATTTGGAGGGGTTACAATAACTTCTCCCTTGAAGAAGGGATAGTAATGGTCATTTAAGTCAGGAATAGTAAAAATAATAATAAAAAAATAGTTAAAAGAGATTAGGAAACTGCATCATACTTAAAGACATCATAGGCAATGAAATAATATTACTATTTAATAACATATACACTAAATGGCATAGTATTTAAGAAGAACCCCATCTAAATACACAAAAAATTTAATAGAATTTCATGGAGAAATATAAAGCGCAATTTTAAGAGGCACCCCAATATATCCCTCTCAGATCTAGATATATTTAAGAAAAAGATAAGGAAGAAATGAAAAATTTTGATAGAACTTTAGAAAATTAGAAATGACATATCTATGGCAATTATAGAAAGAGATCACTAAGAAATATACATATTTCTCAGCACTGATTGCTGATGTCATATTGATGGTGTCTTTATAAGAACTTACTATAAAAGTTCAACACAACAAAAATTACAAATTACAAATGTTTTTGAAAAAATGGTGCAAACTTAAATGGCAATGAAATAAATTAATCCTAAAGAACTGATAGATTAAAGAGGAAACCATGTAAATCATTGAACATTTCACCAATGAAAATAAGAATGAGATGATTTGCCAAAACTCTAGGGGTGTGGCTGAATTGGTCTTTAGGAGAAATTTTATATTACTAAATACTTTCATCAACAAAAAATAGAGAAAGCACATGTGTGTGTTAAGTATTTAACTAAAAACTAGAAAAGCTCATTAACTGTAAACTCTATGAAGCTTACATGAAGCATACAGGAAGAGTATGGTAGAGTGGTTTGTACATTGGGTTTGAAGTCAGAAAGACATAGATTTAAGTTTACCTCAGCAACCTATAAGTTGCATAACTCTGAGCAATTTACTTAACATTTCTGAACATTGAAGATAATCTTATATGCCTCCTCACAGAGTCATTGTAAGAATTAAATGAGATAATATATGCAAAACCCTTTCCAGACTTTAAAGCTTGCATAAATATAAATTATTATTATTATTATGTCTTAATTATCTTTGTATTTCCCTCAGTACCTAGATCAATGTTTTGTACATTGTAAGTACATAATTAACAGCTATTGAGTGAATCATGTGATTTGCTAAGATCAGAGGGAAAAAAAACATAGCTTAATGATTATGTACTTATCCACAAAGAAATAAGGTTCAAAAGAAGTGGCCAGATTATCCATGTACCTACCTACGCGTAGGATACCAAGTAGTAAGTTAATGCTTTGACTAGCTATGTAACCCTGGTTACTAGCTGTGTCATCCTGAGCATATCTTATTACCTCCTACCTACCTGACTACTGTAATAACTGGACTTCCTGTCTCAAGGTTTTCCACACTCCCCTCATCCTGTACTCAGCTGTCAAAGTAATCTTTCTAAAATAAATTTGACTGTATCACATCCTTCCACTCCCTACTACCTTTCATTAAACTCCATATACCCTATCACCTCCAGGATCAAATAGAAAATCCTATTTGGTCACTTCCTTTCTTTCCAGTCTTCCCATGTTTTATTTCCCTTCCAAATATTCTGTAATTCCAAATACTCTGGCTTCCTTGCCTTTCCTCAAACAAGGTATTCCACCTCTGTCTTGACTCTGAGCATTGCTCAGCTCTTGTTTGGAATTCTCCACCTTCTTGTCTCCACCTTCAGAATTTCCTTAGTTTCCTGTAAGTCTCAGCAAAAGCATCCCTACTCTTCAAGAAAGTCTCTCCTGGTACCCATTAATGTTGGGGTCTTTCCTATGACACTATCTCCAATTTATCCTGGATGCATCTTATATGTACAGAGTTCTTTGTGTATTGTCTTCCCAATTAGGTTCTGAGCTCTCAGTAATGCTCTTTCTGGCTTTCTGTGTGTACCCAGTGGTCAGCACACAGTAAATGCTTAATAAATATGTGTGATTTGACTTAACTTTTCTGTTTATAAACAATAATAGTAATAATATGTGCATTGCTAGATTATGAGCTCTGTTTCTGCCATTCTGTATATACCTAGTGCTTGGCAACAGTAAATGTTTAATAAATATTTGTGGTTTGACAATTTTTCCATTTATAAAAAATAACAACAATAATAATAAAATATGCATTGCCCACCAGGTAAGGTGGTTGTGAGAAAAGCACTTTGCAAATCTTAAAGCACCCCCAAAATATAACTTATCTTCATGTCAATACTATGTGACAGAGCAGACAGGCCAATGAAATTTTAATATGCAATCTCTGAGTCACATATTCAAATGTGGCCTTATTTGATTATGCAATCACACAGTCAAGTATATGCAGTGGCATTCTCCTTTTGAAAAATAAAAATGTAAATCAATTGCTCAGAAATGACATTAGTTCAATAATACACTTGAGAATTTAATTGCACCCAAGTGAAAACATAGAACGTTGTAGATCCCACAAAAAAATGCCACAAGTACCGACTATATCTAACACCACAATCTATTTTCACTCCATGTATTCATAGTAAATGCTCAAACATGACTGTCATCAATATTTGACTTAGACCCAGGATGAGTCTTGCCATCTCTTGAGTAGAGGAAGTAGGACCCTGATGTCAGCTTCTTAGTATATCTTGATTGTTACATATAGTATAGACAGACTAATTCTATACCTATTTGTCTTCTTGTCTATCCTTATTCCTTCGACTAATATAAACTATAGTAATTACATAAAGAGTAAGTATAGTATATATGTATAGAGTGACCATAGCATATGTATGCTAAGTATATGTATAGAGTAAGTGTATGTAGAGTAACAATAGAATATATATGATAAGTATATGCATAGAGTAAATGTATGTATACAGTAAGTGTGTATAGTGTATCTATAGTATATGCATAGTAAGTATATGCATAGAGTGAGTGTATGTAGAGTATCTATAGTATATGTATAGACTAAGTGAATATAAAGTATGTATAGTAAATAAATACATGGAGTGAATACATGTACAGTAACTACAGTATATGTATAAACTAAGTGTATGTAAAGTAACTATAGTATATGTATAATAAGTATATACATGGAGTGAATACATGTAGAGTAACTATAGTATATGTATAGTATTTATATGCATAGAGTGAGTGTATGTGGAGTAACTATAGTATATGTATAGACTAAGTGTATGTAAAGTATGTGTAGTAAATAAATACATGGAATGAATATATGTAGAGTAACTATAGTATATGTATAGTAAGTATATACATGGAGTGAATACATGTAGAGTAACTATAGTATATGTGTAGTATTTATATGCATAGAGTGAGTGTATGTGGAGTAACTATAGTATATGTATAGACTAAGTGTATATAAAGTATGTGTAGTAAATAAATACATGGAATGAATATATGTAGAGTAACTATAGTATATGTATAGTAAGTATATACATGGAGTGAATACATGTAGAGTAACTATAGTATATGTATAGTATTTATATGCATAGAGTGAGTGTATGTGGAGTAACTATAGTATATGTATAGACTAAGTGTATATAAAGTATGTGTAGTAAATAAATACATGGAATGAATATATGTAGAGTAACTATAGTATATGTATAGTAAGTATATACATGGAGTGAATACATGTAGAGTAACTATAGTATATGTGTAGTATTTATATGCATAGAGTGAGTGTATGTGGAGTAACTATAGTATATGTATAGACTAAGTGTATATAAAGTATGTGTAGTAAATAAATACATGGAATGAATATATGTAGAGTAACTATAGTATATGTATAGTAAGTATATACATGGAGTGAATACATGTAGAGTAACTATAGTATATGTATAGTATTTATATGCATAGAGTGAGTGTATGTGGAGTAACTATAGTATATGTATAGACTAAGTGTATATAAAGTATGTGTAGTAAATAAATACATGGAATGAATATATGTAGAGTAACTATAGTATATGTATAGTAAGTATATACATGGAGTGAATACATGTAGAGTAACTATAGTATATGTATAGACTAAGTGTATGTAAAGTATGTATAGTAAATAAATACATGGAATGAATATATGTAAAGTAACTATAGTATATGTATAGACTAAATGTATGTAAAGTATGTATAGTAAATAAATACATAGAATGAATACATGTAGAGTACCTATAATATATGTATAGACTAAGTGTATGTAAAGTATGTGTAGTAAATAAATACATGGAATGAATATATGTAGAGTAACTATAGTATATGTATAGTATTTATGTGCATAGAGTGAGTGTATGTAGAGTAACTATAGTATATGTATAGACTAAGTGTATGTAAAGTATGTATAGTAAATAAATACATGGAATGAATATATGTAAAATAACTATAGTATATGTATAGACTAAATGTATGTAAAGTATGTATAGTAAATAAATACATAGAATGAATACATGTAGAGTACTTATAATATATGTATAGACTAAGTGTATGTAAAGTATGTGTAGTAAATAAATACATGGAATGAATATATGTAAAGTAACTATAGTATATGTATAGTATTTATGTGCATAGAGTGAGTGTATGTAGAGTAACTATAGTATATGTATAGACTAAGTGTATGTAAAGTATGTATAGCAAATAAATATATAGAATGAATACATGTAGAGTAACTATAGTATATGTATAAAGTAAACTTATGTATAGTAAGTATATGTAAACAGTAAATGTATGTATACAGTAAGTGTATGTAGAGTAACTATAATATATGTATAGTAAGTATTTGCACAGTGAGTATATGTAGAGTGTAGTATATTATAGAGTAAGTGTATATAGAATAACTATAGTATATGTACAATAAGTATCTGCATGGAATATAGAGTATATATATATTAGTATTTAATTATTAAGTTTATACAGTATATAGAGTATATTATATGTATACAATAAGTGTATGTGAAGTAACCATAGTGTATATATATATATAGAGAGAGAGAGAGAATAACTATAGAATATGTATAGTAAGTACATTCCTAGAGTGAGTGTGTGTAGAGTAACTTTAGTATATATATACAATAAGTGTATATAAAGTAACTATAGTATATGTGTAGAGTAACTATAATATATGTATAAAGTAACCATAGAATATGTATAGTAAGTATATGTATAGAGTAAGTGTATGTAGAGTAATTTTAGTATATGTATACAATAAGTGTATGTAAAATAACCATAGTATATGTATAGAGTAAATGTATGTAGAGTAACTTTATAGTTATTCTATAGTTATATAAATATATATATAAAGTATATGTAGAATAACTATAATATATGTATAGAGTAGATGTCGATAGAAAAAACTATAGTAACTATGTGTCCAACAGTCTCCCAGAACCTTGGCAATTATCTATCTAGTCCATCTCGAATGTGAGTAGAAATCCCTTTTATAAGTTAATTGACAAAAGGCGGACTGCTTGAAGGACACCAGTACCTGGGAACTCATTCCTTCCAAGGCAGCACTTCTGACTGTCTTGAATAATTAAAGAGTTTTTCCTGATTTTGAATCTAATCACACCTCTCTAACTCCCCCACCCCCACTGCACTCCTTGTTCCTCATTCTGCCCTCTGAGAACAAGTAGAACAGGTTTGCGAATACTTGAAGACAGATCCAGTGGCTCATTTCCCAAATCTCTCCCTTTTCCCTCTGCCAAAATATCCCGAGCTGCCTTAGCCAGTCTTCATATGGTGCAGTCTCCAGTCCCATCATCAATCTCATCTCACTTCTCTGGAACCATTCTGCCTTCTCCATGTTCAAAAGTGAATGCAGTATTTCAGCCGTGGTGTGACTCCATCCCAGTGCAGTGGGGCTTGTGTCCCTTTTGTGTCTGGGAGGTGGAGGGGTAATTAGTTCTTTTGTCTAAAGTCACACTGTTCCCTAATAGTGAGATTACAGTCCCATAAAACGCCCAGATCTTTTTCATTAACTTACTGTTTAGCCATTCTAACTATTCTGAGAAGCAAGGCTCTTAAAATATATTAATATTAATCCATTAATTAGCATTGATTAAGGACTTACTATATGCCACTGTGTTAGTGTGGGGGAGCATAAGGCCATAATTTTATATTCTATAAGGAGATCACGTCAGTCAGTCAATCTGCTGATATTGAATAAGCACCTAGCATGGGCCAGGCACTGGGCTGGGGAGATAAAAAGCATAATTGTATATTTGGTAATAAGGACATGTTAGTCAATTGGTCAAGAAACATGGATCAAACACCTATTCTGTGCTGGGCACTGTGCTAGTGTTGGGGAGCATAAGGTCATAAGTTTATATTTTATGAGTACACTTCAGTCAATCAACTTACTGACATTTAAACTCAGTATATGCCAGATACTGAGCTGAGGAGGATAAAAACATAATTTTATATTCTGTTATAAAAACATATTAGTCAGTTGGCCACTAAATACTGATTAAGCACCTACTGTGTGTCAGGCACTATGCTAAGATTGGAGATACAAAGAAAGCCAAAAATCGGTCCCTGCTCTCACAGTGCGATGCAGGAGATAACATGTAAGCATGCAAATTAGATCTATCCAGAATAAATTGGAGCTAATTGACAAAGAAAAAAAAAACTACTAGAATTAATGAAAATAAAGGACTTGTGGTCTTGCCTTCAAACCATTATTCCATAACTGGATGTTGTTAGTGGCTCTGCAGAATTAAAATCCCGCAGGCCCCCAATGTCCTATAATGGCTTGGAGAGCCCATTAGCTTGGAGAGGAGGCTGGGGGAGGGAAATCCCATCCCATTTTGTCCCTGGTCCCTCTTGGAGCCCTGGCACATCGTCTCCCCGCACCCCAAACCAGACTGAACAACCTCAGCTCCTGCCCCCATCCAGGAGGAGTATTTACTAGTTCCCTGAACTCAGCTTGTTGCCATGGGAACTTCTTTACTGGACTCTTGCTGTTTATCATTTCTTACAGTCTCCAGGGAGAAAGGATAGGGTTAAAATTTCTTTTCTTTCTAACTCACAATTGTCCAATGGAGTTCAGCCCATACTCTTGGGCTCTCCCACAGGTTGAATTGGTAACAAGGCCACAAAACCTCTGCTGCTAGATTTTGACCCAGTTATTTGCAGGACATTCTGCTTTTCCTTCATCCTGCTGGTAGGTGAGGTTGTGGCTAGGCTGAGCAGGGACTGTGACTGAGGGACTGTCATAATTGGGGTAGAAATGGGAAGGACAAGTGATTCTAGGAGGGGAGAAACTGCAAGACCAAAGATTCTCACATCCAGCCAGACAGAAGCAGTGACTAATTCAATACAACAGGGTCCATTCTTACCAACACCAATGGAGGCCCTTGACAGAAGTTGTGTGTCTCAAATCCAGAAAACTAAGTCAACAATTCAATAGTGTATGATCCAAGTGGCAAAGCCAACAAGAAGGTTTAAGAAAGGAGTTCTTAACATATGGCGAATAGGCATCTATGGACAGATTTCAGAGGAAACTTGGATGGGAAAAATACATCTTTGTTTTTCTTAAACTGTTGAAGTTTAAGAAAAACAAAGATGTATTTTTTCTCTTCAATTAGTAAAAAAAATTATTCTGTGTTATTGTCCTATGAGAAATTATCACAGGCTGATTTCAGAAAGGCCTAGAGAGACTTACAAGAATTGTTGCTAAGTGCAGTGGTCAGAACTAAGACAACATTGTACACAGCAACAACAAGATTATGCAATGATGAACTGTGATTGATGTGGCTCTTTACAACAATAAGGTGATTTGGGCCAATTCCAATAGACTTGTGATGGAGAGAGCCATCTGCATCCAGAGAGAGGACTATGGGGACATAGTATTTTCATCTTTTTCTTATTATTTTCTGCTTGTTTTTTTTCTCATTTTCCCACTTTGATCTGATTTTTCTTGTGCAGCATGATAAATGTAGAAATATGTTTAAAAAGAATTGCACATGTTTAACGATTGGATTTCTTGCTATCAAGGGGAAGGGGAAGATGGGGAAGTAGGGAGAAAATTTTGGAACACAAAATAAAGAATGTTAAAAACTATCTTTGCATGTATTTTGAAAAATGAAAAGATATTACTTTAAAAATAAAGTGATCATCCCATAAAAACCCCCACCACACAGCTAATTGGGGCAATAATACCAAAGTTGGTTGCTGGGCTATATCCTTCTGAGCCCTGGGATCTGAGGCTAACTTAATATTCTCTATTCTGAGTAATATATCTTCTTGTAGCACTTTTAAGCTTACTGAGCATTTTCCTTGGAAGAAAACTAAGAAAAATACTATTCTATGAGATGGAGATAATAATACTTCATTTTGAAGTGTGGCAGAGAAAATTAAAACAACTCTGAGGTACCACTTCACACTTCTCAGATTGGCTAAAATGACAGGAAAAGAAAATACTAAATGTTGGAGAGAATGTGGGAAAACTGGGACATTGTTGGTGGAGTTGTAAACTGATCCAACCATTCTGGAGAGCAATCTGAAACTATGCCAAAAGGGCTGTAAAAATGTGCAACCCTCTGATCCAGCAGGGCAGTTATTGGGTCAATACCCTAAGGAAATCATAAAGGAGGGGAAAAGATTCACATGTTCAAAAATCTTTGTAGTAGCTGTTGTTGTGGTAGCAAAAAATTGGAAAAGGAGTGGATGCCCATCAATTAGGGAATGGCCAAACAAACTGTGCTACATGAAGGTAAGGGCATATTGCTGTTCTATAAAAAATGATGAACAAGCTGATTGTAGAAAGGTTTGGAAAGAGTTACATGAACTGATGCTGAGCGAAACAAGCAGAACCACATAGGCCACATGTATGGCTTATATTGGGTTATATGCATTCTTGAGAGGGACAAGGGCAGGGAGGGAGGAAAGGAAAGAATATGGAACTCAAAATTTCTTTCTTTCTTTTTCTTACTTTTTTATGCAAGGATAATTTTTCAACATTGGCCCTTACAAAAACCTTGTATTCCAATTTCCCTCCCTTCCCTAGACAGCAAGTAATCCAATATATGTTAAACATGGTAAAAATATATGTAAATGCAATATAGGTATACATATTTATACAATTATCTTGCTATGCAAGAAAAATCAGATCAAAAAGGAAAAAAAGAAGAAAATAAAATTCAAGCAAACCATAACAAAAGAAGTGAAAATGCTATGTTGTGATCCACACTCAATTCCCACAGTCTCTCTATGGATATAGATAGATGGCTCTGTTCATCACAAGATCATTGGATCTGGCCTGAATGATCTCATCAGAATTGATCATCATATATTATTGACATTGCCATGTACAATGATCTCCTATAATATCTATTTCTTTTTCTAAAATGGGACTATTTAAATCATTTGTTTCCTCTTCTGTTAATCTGGGAAACCTATATTTTGTAGATATTTCTCCATTTCACTTAGATTATCAAATTTATTGACATATAATTGAGCTAAAAACTTCTAATTATTGCTCTAATTTCTTCTTCATTGATGGAAAATTCTCCCTTTTCAGTTTTGAGACAAACAATTTGATTTTCTTCTTTCCTTTTTCTAATCAAATTAAGTAAAAGTTTATCTATTTTTTTTTCATAAAACCAACTCTTAGATTTATTTTTTCAATTGTTTTTTATTTTTAATTTTATTAATCTCCTCTTTTATTTTCAGAATTTTAAATTTGGTATTTAATTGGGGAGTTTTAATTTGTTCTTTTTCTAGCTTTTTTAGTTGCAAGCCCAATTCATTGATCTTCTCTTTCTCTAATATATGCAAGTAGGCTTCTAGAGATATAAAATTTCCCCTAATAACCCCTTTGGCTGCATCCCACAGATTTTGATACGTTGTCTCATTATCGTAATTCTTTTGGATGAAGTTATTGATTATGTCTATGATTTGCTGTTTCACCCATGCATTCTTTAGGATTAGATTATTTAATTTCCAATTAATTTTTAGTCTATTTTCCCTTGGCCTTTTATTGCATCATGATGTGAAAAAAATGCATTTACTATTTCTGCTTTTCTGCATTTGATTTTGAGGTCTTCATGCCCTAATATATGGTCAATTTTTGTATGGATGGAACTCAAAGTTTTAAAAACGAATGTTAAAATTGCTTTTACATGTAAGAGAAGGAAAATAAAATACTAAATAATTTTTTAAATCACATAGTCCAATCAATCACTTCATTTCATGGATGTGGAAACTGCAGCTAAGAGAAGAGAAATAATTTACCCAAGGTCACACAAATAATAGGTGGCAAAGTTTGTACTTCTCTGTTTTCTTTCCTCTCCATTCAAAACCTTTTTAAGGCTCATGTTGTCAGTGCCTCTTTCTGCCCTAATATTATTATCCAGAGGGCTCTGTTTTCTTCAAGTGATGCAAACACATATTTACAGCCATCAGTGATTTGTCCACCACTGGATTATTATAAGCATTATTGATCCCTCGGTCCATTAAGGCATCATTCACTATAAATAATTTCTCTCTCCGGGCATGAGCTTGTCTCCACCACAGATGCCATCAGCAAGAATTCCCTTTAGGAAGTTTGTACTGCCTGAAAACAAATGATGTTGCCACTTTCAGTTTAAACACAGAAAGCAAGAGATAAGCAAGAAGTCGGGCAGGGGCAAAATGGCAGACTTCGCACCCTACAGCTGACTTTTTGTCAGGGTTTTTGTTGACTGTCCTTTATTCTCTAAGAGGACCATAATATCAGGGAGGTGATGCTATGACATGCAAGTGAATTGGATTTGAGTAAGGGAGGGATGTTCAAAGTAACCTGCCTCAGTTGCCCCTCAGGGGCAAATTAAGTCCCAAATAGTTCTAATAACTTGCTAGGAAAGGAGTAAGGAGATGAGCCAGGGCAGCTGGGGTTACTTAAATCTGTTTGCCTCAGTTTCTTATCTATAAAATAAGCTAGAGAAGGAAATGGCAAAACACTCTAGTACCTCAGCCAAGAAAACACCAAATGGGGTCAAGAAAAGAGAGACACAAATGAAAAATGACTGTACAACAAGAATGTGCAGGTGCTGTACTAAGCACCGTGAAAATATTGTCACGTTTATATAGTTTTTATATAGTTTTTTTTGTCAGTTTAAAGTTTCATATAGCCATGATGTGTTTTCCTGATTCCAGACCTCACAACCTAGTTGCCTTTTTAATCAGCTAGTAAGAATTGGAAGTTAAAGTCAAAGTCCAGAGATCTTTCTGCCATGTATTATGGTCTCTGTACTTAAACCAAGAACAGGTTATATTTCTACCACGTGGATGAGTCACTCTAGAGAAGTGATAAAGGTAGGAAGTCCTTAATTAGAAAGGACTTTCTTGTGAAGGAAAACAGGTGAGCTTAAAGAAGAAGACCTAAGCCAGACAGGAAAGGAAAGAAGGCTGGGTAGGTAGGAAGGCAGGGAGGGAGAGAGATAGGAAGGGAGACATGAAGGTGGGGATGCAGGTGGAAAGGGAGGAAGACAAGGAGGCAGGCAGGGAGGCAGGGAAGGAGGTAGGAAGGGGCACAGGGAGACAGGGAAGCAGGGAAGGAGGAAAGAAGGGAGGTAGAGAGGAAGGAAGGGAGGCAGGGAGGTAAGGAGGCAGGTGGGCAGGCAGGGAAGCAGGTGCGCAGGCAGAGAGGCAGATAGATGGGCAGGCAGAGAGGTAGGTGGGAAGGAAGGAAGACTAGGAGGCAGGGAGGGAGGCAGGGAGGGAGTTAAGGAAGTAGGGAGGCAGGGAGGAAAGGAGGAAGGGAGGGAGGCAGGCAAGGTGGCAAGGAGGCAGAAAAGGGAGCAGGGAGTCAGGATCTGTACAGATGAAGAGAGGCAGAGAGCAATGCTGTGCACAGCAGCCAATAGGCAGGTGAGTTTGGCTGCCTCTTTTCTAGCTCGGTAGAAGCAAGTAATTTTGAAGTCACAGATCAATAAACAAATAACTGCTCTTGTGCTGTAACTAGGGTGGGGCAATCAAGGCTTTCCCTAGGGTCGGAAAATTTAGAGAGCACTGACATTATTTACGGTCTTTCAGGAGAGTGAAAACAACTGAGCTCAGTCCATAATGAAAAAGAATAATGAGATAAAAGTCACTGGAGCAGAGATTAAGAGTGGAACAGGACCTTGGGGGCTGGGTAGTCCTGCCCTACTCATTTTACAGATGAAGGAATTGAAACCTAGAGAAGTATGACTTGCCCAAGACATTAAATGCCCCAAACAGGATTTGAACCCAGCACCTCTGATTCCCAAACCAATGTTCTCTCTAGGAAGTGTCTTTTCTCAGCTGAGCTCAGATGGAATAACATTTCTTTCTGCTGATGGCTGCTCTCCCAGGCCGGGTCCTGCTTGGCTTTAGGGTCTCTGATCTTTTCTGCCCTCACCGTGTCTCAGTTTATCCCACTGGATTTCCTGCAGTGACTTTAGGATATGTGTTGTGCTGTTTGGCTTACACATGTTTAATATTGTTTGAATAATAAAAATAAAATGTGAATAAAAATCGGTAGTTAAGGCTGGGTGTATTAAGGCTGTGGGGTGTAATAGGAACCAAGGATTGTTGGCAATCCCCACTCGGCTCTAACGTGAGACTTATCTGCATAAGTAGGGGAGGAGACGGGACGAGTATTCATTGAACAGTCAGTTACTACGTGCCAGAAATATGCTTAGCACTTGCAAATATCTTATTTGAGCTTCCAACAATCTAGGAGGTAGGTGCTGTTATTATCCCCATATTACAGTTGAGGAAACTGAGGTTGACAGAGGTTAAATGTCTTGCCCAAGGCTAGTAAAGGGTGGTCTTTTGGGGGCAAAAACAGGGAAAGAGCTGAAGTTTATATTAAAGATATCATCCTTACCTTCTGGCATTCTTTCTCCCCCTCCACTACTCCCAATTTCCACATATAACCCCACCAAAGGAGCTAAACAGCCATTTACATGAGATCCCAGGAGAGGAGAACTGGGGAAGAAATAAGGAATTGAATTTAACGATTGGCTCCAGAATATCTAGACATTGGAGCCATTACTAGGAATATTTTTTGTACCTGGGGCTACATTACATACTGTATCAGGGGAGGAGAGAGCCTACCATCTGCTTAACTTCTTATTTACCGAAGTCTTGTAACTGGATTCTAAGCTGCTTGGTACTAGCTATAAAACTGCTGTCAGCCAGGATGCTAAATTCAGCGCCCTACAGCAAAGTCCCAGACAAGGCTCTGAAACATCCATGTCCTTCAATTTTCTGGACCAGACCAAAGATTCAGGCTCACAGACAAGATGCTGGGAGTCACACCTACATAAAGAAGTATTGTTCCAGCTAGACTGCAGGCAGGCTCCCTGAGAACTTCCTTCGTTTTTTACCTTTGAGAGTCCCCAAGGCATATCACAATGTTGGAATGGAGTAGGAACATACATAAATGCTTATTAATTGATTGATCATTTTATTTCAAAAGTGGATTGAAATCATCCACTTAATGTAATCACATCAATTTCCTTTTAAATATAGCTTGACAAAACGGGTCTGATATTAAACTGGGCCGATAATTGTGCTGCTAATTCAAAATTAGCCAAGCCAAGGTTGATCTCTATCCCAAAAACCTCCAAAGCAGTTTTCAAAAATGAACGGACCCTATTCTATCTTCTTACTGCTGTCTCTTGGACCTCCAGATACTGTCCAGATGATGTTCTCCCCACCTGTGTGAGTCTCCCGGTGTTTCATTCAAGCCCGCAGTGAGCCAAGCTATATATAATCTGGGGGGCCAAGCAGAGGATGACCTCATTCAGTCATCTCCTGAGGATCTGAGGACCTGACTGTGCTCCAATCCCCAGCTCGCCCTCCCCCAGAGAATTCTCCCACGATGTCACCGTTCCGAATCCGCAAGGCTCAGGATTGCTTCCTAGAGACTAAGTGACTTCCATCCCTAGAAGCACGCCCCCCTGCCCCCTCCCACAGACGCACGCAGTTCATGCGTCATCTTCCTATATTTATCCCAATGCTGCTTCTGCAGCTTGATGGAGACGTGTTTGCTGAAAACCTCAGGCTGTTCTCTTATTTGGCTGTGCAGACTGTCTGATCTGCAGAGGAGGGCTCCACAGCGGGACTGCCTCAGTGAGTGTCTGGGCTCCAGCTCCCAGGGAAATATGCCTGGGTCCCTGGAGTGGCCAGGTATCCCTGGGTCATCAAATTTTAGAGCTGGAAGGGGTTTCCACTGCTTTGGTTTTGGGATCAGAAAATTGTGGCCCAAAGAAATTGTCTCTTGTTCAAGGTCACTCCGGTAGTAAGCAGAAAAGCCAGGATTTGAAAGGAGTGAACTGATTACAAATCCTGGGGCATCATACATATACCTATATCCTATATACTTATATAATCCTTTATATATGTCCTATATGCATATATATCTATATACTTATATACAAAAGATAAAAAACATCAAATTATATGTGTATATGTAACATGTATGTAATAAAAATTTATACATAGAGAGTAAAACAAACAAGTAAAAAGAAGGAATTAGAAAGAAATTTAGAAAGTGACTCAATTAGGACAATTTTGTTAATACTATAATAATTCTATATATACCTTTAAAAAAACTTATATAAATTTACAGTTTCAAATATAATTCTCCTTTCTTTTTTATTGAATAATCATCTTTATTGATGTTTAGTAAATTTATAATTAAAAAACAATATATAGTTAGGTATAGTCAGTAGACTTCAGTGCAGAACTATTACTAAGTTTAGGTTTTGGGGGTTTTGTCCCCAGAATATTGAACTTTAGAGGGAATTGATAGCAGCCTCACAGGACCCTCCACTCCGCTCTCCACCCCACCCTTCTCTTCATTGTTCTGCTTGTGAAGATATCCCAAGGTTTCCATACCCTTTGGAGCCGCCATCTTGGTATCTCCATCTTCCTCCTACCTATCCCTATCCCAAGATCTCTCTCCACTCTAATTGAATTTATCTTTTAAAATTTGATTTAAGAGCACATTTCATGCTGCCTGCCCCAAGTATACTTTGAGAAGCCTGATCCAGGATAACAATTACTAGTCATGTCTCTGTTTCAGCACTCTGTCAAAACCTTTTTCTCCTACAATCTTATTTGTCCTTGCTCTCTGCTCCCTTCTTCCTTGGACTAAGCATTTCTGACTTCCCATTTGCTCGGATATGTCTCTCATTAACAATGAAGCTTCCTTAGCAAAGATCTGACCTGGCCTGGATCAAACTTAAATAATCGATTCCTGGAGAGTGGATAGGTTGACTGGCCTCCGTATAAGTGAAGCCCCTAGTCTGGAGACTTAGTGTTTCTGGCTATCTCCCTAGATTTTTCCCAGGAGAGCTTCCAGGGCCAAATGCTCCAACTTAGTGTCAGCTATTGACTTCTATTTTCTCTCCCACTACAGCCTAAATCTGACTCTTAAAGACACTTCCTGGCTTTCTGGGCAAAACTCCTTCCTTTAATTCAACTGAGACAACAAGGTCAGGGTTAAAAACCTTTACTACAGGAAGAAACCAATTCGATTAAAACAAGATTCTTTTGAATTACAACAGGATAGTGTTGAGCTCAGATTTTAAAATGAAATGTCCAAAAAAGATCGAAGAAGGGGCATGTACCCAACTAAAAAAGCAAAAAAAGAAGTAGTGACCAATGACAACAGAGCCAGAAAGACTAAAACCTAGAATAAACTGAGGTTTTGGAAAGAGTCGGTGATTTTGCTGGGTGTTAGAACTCTTTCTACCGGGCAAATAACAACCATCTCTGACTTGGTTGTTAAGTGCTAGATAACTGTCAAAGACTCTGAGGAGTTAAGTCACTTGGCCATAATCATGAAACTATTATCGGCAGAATTTGAACCCTCCTGAATCTAGGTCTCGCACTTTATTAACTACATCATTCTGCCTCTCTTAAAAATTCTAAGGACAGTTTAAAAATATGTATATTTTTAAAGCCCTCCTTGGGAATACCAATACATATTGCTTGGTTCACCTTCAGTCTTGAATGAACTTCGTTTAGAATAGTGGTGACAAACAATAGAAAGTCCAGAGTGTTTAGAACATTGAAGAGAATTTGCTCTATAAAGTTGAAGAAATAAGGAATATTACACTGTGGATGACTTATAGAGGATACCAGGTGTCCCAAAAGTCTTAATGCCATGATTGCTCTTAATAAAATTGTCATCCAAGTATACATATATTGTATTTAATTTATACTCTAACATATTTAACATGTATTGGTCAACCTGCCATCTGGGGGAAGGGGGGAAGGAAGAGAAAAATTAGAACAAAAGGTTTGGCAATTGTCAATATTGTAAAATTACCCATGCATATATCTGGTAAATAAAAACTATTAAAATATTTTTAAAAATAAAATAAAATAAAATTGTCATCACTAAAATATCCCATTGTAATGTTCTCTTCTCTAAATTGTAATCATTCTCTGTGAGTATATTTCTTGGGGAGCTTCTGGGAGCAGCCTTCGTTTCAGTTCAGTTCAATAATCCCAAATGCAGCCAGGAGTTAAAGTCCAAATCTTATCTCCTTCACTTGGGGCTCGGCTAGTTTTCTGGAGGCCTTCCGGATCTTGGTTTCAGTGTTCTCTCTGGACAGCCTGCCACTACTTCTCTCTCTTCCTTCGTTCTTCCTGACTTGGGAATCTCCTTGACTGAATCCTGACTCTGAATCTCCCAAAGTCTTCTTTGGCCCTGAGAGCTTCTTGCTTATATGCCCCACACTGAGCACACACCAATCATTACATCACTAGGAAACCATTATTTGTTGTAGGATTAAATCAATGCTAAACTAAATTTAACCATTATCTCCTCAATTCCACTCAGTACCTTGTTTCAAGTTCTGGCCCATAACATCTCCTAGTAGGGTCAGATCAATCATACTGATCCATGCTAAATTAGTTGTCTCTATGCATTCCAGTGACTTAGCACCTTGTAAGAATCCTAACATCCCATGAAGCTCCAGAAAGTAGAACTGGGGGAACCTATATGGAGATGTTACATAGAGACAGAAGCTGGCTCAATATAAGGGAAAAGGATAGTCATTGGACCTATGATTAAACTGCCATAAACTGCATGGGGAAATCCCTGCTCCCATTGGAAGCTAGTGCCTACCTTTCCTGCGATTGCTAGTCTTAGAGAATTAAGGGCCAAAGCTCCAAGAATTTGAGTGTCTGCTCCTATGAAACCCAACCCATGTTATGTCAGAGACAGGATCCAAACCCACATTTTTCTCTTTCTAAGGCTGACTCTCTTCTCATGAACCCCTCTGTTTCTGAAGAGCAAGAAATAAAAAACTTTTTAAAATGTTTGTTTTGGACACTTCTAAAAAATTGACACTTAATGATTGCATTTTATTTTTATATCATTTTTGTTTCCAGATAAACCAATCCCTCAACCCTCTGTCCCATCCATCCAAATAGCCTTTCCTTTTAAGAAAGAAAAAAAAAAAAAAACAACATTGAAACAAGACAAGCTAGCTACCACAGATGACAGCTTATGCAATATTCTGGACCAACTTCTTTCTTTAAATGAAATACAGTTACATATAAATTTGCCTTTTTTTTTTTTTGCTCCTACCTGTGAATTCATCCTTTCTAGTTAAAGAATAGAGATTTAATAGTCAAAAATTCCAAAGTATTATAAATATAGGTACTATGCTAAGTATTCTGTATATTTGTGTATATATGTGTGAGTGGATATATATGTATGTATATATGTATATATACATATATATATATATGCAGATATACAAATTCATATCTATATCTATTCCTCCCTCCGTCCCATCCAAATATAAGGAATCTTTCTCAGGAATTTTGCACCATCCAAGACACACATCATACTTGATAGTCTCTTGAAGAGACCAAATAGACTTAACTACACTCAGAGTTGTCATGAGGAAACGACTTATGTGGCTCAAATACTAGATAACTGATCAGACTTCCTTGCTCAATGATCTAGCTTTGTAAAAAGAGAAAACAGAAATTAACAACTCTTTAAGTCTGACCTAAGAGGGCTGAAAAGAAATGCTCAAATTTTGCAAATCTGATGACAGAATTATTTGGTCAATAAAACAAAACTATAATCATAAATAAGGATCTTTTTTTTTGTCTGGCTCATCCATGGCAAAGAGACTTGGAATTATGATTCCTACACAGAAATAGGTTCATTTAGTATGATTTCTACATTAGTATGATTCTAATGAATCTTGATCCTTCTGCCAACAGAGATTTC
Organism: Sminthopsis crassicaudata; assembly: GCF_048593235.1. NCBI lineage: Eukaryota > Metazoa > Chordata > Mammalia > Dasyuromorphia > Dasyuridae > Sminthopsis > Sminthopsis crassicaudata. The sequence goes on from NC_133622.1 coordinate 68,316,057, forward strand.
TTCAATTTGCACTGACAAGGATAAGAAATGGGTTTGAAGGTCATGTTTCCCCATGCATTTCCTATAAAATAAATGATACCAATATTAAGTAAAGACAGCTTAAGACAGTTACAATCTCACTGTCCTAAAGGGTTTCAGCTTGAGTACCTGGACACCAGGCTCCTTGTGCTGACTCTCACTGAGTTAATTCTTTTCATGTGAACAGAGACCATCATCCTTTGATTTATTTTTCATCTATTGTTGTATTTCTATGGATGGATGAGTAAAGTGAAGCTAGTACACCTGGAGATTCCTCTGCAGGCAATGTTATTAGTCTAGGGATGAGCTTAAAAATTAGTTTGGGAGTTAATATGCAGTGTCATCATAGACGAGACCCTCTCCCTTCCCTCCCTTCTATTTAAAATCTTCTAAACGGAGTACCTGGGGATAGGCTCAGATGTTGTTGGGTTTGATTTTTTCGGAACTATATCTCCCACAATTCTTTGGAGCTCAAAGATTTGGCCAAAGGTCTTGAATGGGTCTTGAATGTATTTGAGAACGTGGAACATGTAGTATGTCATCTCTTTTGGCATGAGAGTTGGTTGTGGTTGTGGTTTTTTTTGTTAAATTAATTTTTTTTTCAATTAGCAAGCATTTATTTTTTCTCTTCCCAATTTTCACACACACATACATATATGTACAGACTTTCAAATATATATATATATATATGTATATATATATATATATAATCCTCATTAGATTGTGAGCAGGGATTATCTTTTCCCTCTTTATATTCCCAGTGCCTGGTATATAATAGGCACCCAATAAATGTTTATTGACTATTGACTAAAACTCATAGCAAATAGGCAGAATCATACAAAATAAATTCTCCCATTAGTTATGTCCAAAAATGTGTCCCCTTCTGTATATTTGGTACATTTCTTCTTTGTCAAGAGAGGGGTAATATTCCTTGTCATTATTCCTCAGAAGATGGTAATATTTTTCATCATTGATCCTTTGGAATCATAGTTGACTATTGCATTGATCAAAATTCTTAAGTGATTAAATCTGAAATATCATTATTATACACATTGTTCTCCTACTTCTGTTTATTTCATTTTGCCTTGATTTATGCATCTTCATAGAGTTCTACAAATCATCCCCAACAACATTTCTGACATATTCCATTATATTCATATAATCATAATTTATTCAACCATTCCCTCAATTAATGGGCTTTGGGTTGTTTTTTTTTTGGGGGGGTTGCCATTAAAAAGAGGAACTATAACTATTTTTGTATGTATCGGACTTTCCTTGATCTCTTTGATGTATAGGTCTAGTAGTGATTTCTTCAATCTAAAGGTATGCATAAGGGCAACGAGGTGGCGCAGTGGATAGAGCACCAGCCCTGAAGTCAGGAGGACCCGAGTTCAAATCTGTCTCAGACGCTTTACACTTCCTAGCTGTGTGACCCTGGACAAGTCACTTAACCCCAAATGCCTCAGCAATTGGCAGTTCTCAAGCAACAGCAGAGAGAGCAACAGACCTTTTTGGAAAGCTTTACCTTGTTTTTTTTCAACTCTTCTCTTATATAGGAAATGTATAATCCTTCCCTGCTCCTGTTGGGCCCTTTTGTACTCCTCTCAGTGGATTAAATGAGAGCCTCCTGATTTTCAGTGACTCATTTTTTATTTAAAGAGTCACAACTCCACAAATTTCTCCTATCATGTCATCAGTCCTTTTAAAACCATATCTCAGGCTCCCACGGTTTATAGGATTTCTCATCTCTTGAGTCATACTGTTTAATCATAAACACAAATATCCAAATTAGGAGAGGTATTCATCCTGCCTCAGTTCTGAAGTCTCCAACAAGCATCTCCACCTCTCTGATGTTCTTGAAATTGTGTTTTTTGCACTCGGATTTCTCTGTTCTATAGTAAGGAGGAGCTTTCCGTCTGCCTCCTTAGAACATTAATTGTTCCCACACAAATGAGGCATCACGACACATTACGGCAACAATTTCCAAACCCTCACATCTATTCTACGGATCATTTTCTCTCCAAAACTATCCAAATTCCCACGGAAAGCTCTGCTTTTTTCATTTACATATTTTAGCAGTTTAGATTAAAAACAAAGTCCTTTCCCTACGTGTTTTAGGCATCAAAATCTTCATCCATAAAAGTGTCAATATCTTACATCCTTTGACAATAAATATAAATCTCTTCTTCCACTCAAACACTTTCCTGCCACTTTCATCATTAACTGCTCCATATAAAAAAGGGATTTTAAAGAGTCAGCATACTTTATACAAACTTGCCAGTTTTTATCCAGGTATGACTGTCCTTCCAGTCGCCTAATTTCACAATCTCAGTGATATCCTGATCTCCTTTCATAGAATCCCAATCAATCGTCAAATCTTATTTTTCTACGCCAATAATAGGTACCACTTCTGTTCCCTCCCCTGTCCTGCTCTCCATTCACATGACTCAGGCCCTTTTTACCTTGATTATTGCAAGAGCCTTCTTTTTGGCTTCCCTGAATCCAATGTGGTTTCCATACAGCCATCAAGGTGATCTTCTTTCAGCACAAGTCTGACTTCCTGTTCAATAAACTCTAGCAGTTGGTTCTTTGCTACCTCTAGGATAAAACATTGGGCTTTCAGACCCCTTCACAAACTGACTCTGATCTACCTTCCCAGCCTCATTTTTTATTAACCCCATTCCACACTATAGGATCTATTCAAACTGGCCACTTAGCTTTCCTTCACCCATGACACTTTTATCTCCCACCTTGCCCTGACACTGGCTTTCTCCTAAAATAGATTCCCATTTCCCGTCTGCCATGTATGTGCATCCACATACACATGCATGGATGCATTACATATATACATTTTAAAATAAGTGGAGGGCAGTTTTAGGAGGGAAAGAACTAGCAACTGGGCAGGAAAAAAAGGGATTAAGTAGAATTTGAGCTCAGTCTTGAAGGATGCATATGCATATATATATATTTTTATATATATATATATATATACAGCTATAGACACACAGTATACATAATATGTACACATGTGATACATGCATGTAAGCATATAGAAACATATATGCATGTGTAGCATTGCGCACAAAATATATAACATATGATACATATATGCATGTGTGTACACATAAACCAGTATAGTATGTACATACACATAAATATAGTATTTATACATGTATAAACATATAGGTTTTATATGTGTGTTTGTGTGTATATGTATGTACATATATACACAGACACACATATATACTATATACATATATGTAAGTGTGTGTATATATATACACACAGATGCACACATATACTATATACTTCCATGACTGCTCAAGGTCTACCTTCACTTTGAAGCTTTTCCTAATCCCATTTTCTGTCCAGTTGATAGTTTTTTCTCTGCCCAAATTACTGCTTTTTTATTTGTTTCTTTTTTTGCTAAGGCAATTGGGGTTAAGTGACTCGCCCAGGGTCACACAGCTAAGAAATATTACCATGTATTTTTTTAAAATGTATTCTGTGTATACACATATTGAAACCAGGGGGTTCTACTCTATCCCTTCACATGTTTGTACCCCAGCATCTAACACATTCATTCATTTATGTCTGAAGCCTCTGTGTCTGGCACATAGTAGACATTTGCATGATTATTGATTAATCATAGAAGCAGCCTTTGAAACCCAGACCTTCTGCCGCACACGTGCCCCTGCTCGGCACCTGTCTGGTCTGTGCCTGTGACTCTTTAACTCTGTCTCTCGACAGTTTTCATGAGACTCAGTGCTAAGGCCAGGGGCAGTTACTGGGAGGATCAGGTAGCACCAGGTTGCTAGTTCCACTCCCTCATTAATGATTTAACAAGTAGTGTCACATGGACGCTGAGTACGGGGAGATGGGGGGGACAACTATCTCCCTTTCTGCCATTTTCTCCCTCCACTGGCTTGCACACTGAAGCAAGATGGACAGTTCTTGCAAAGTGGAGGAGGATAGCACCTTCACCAACATTTCCCTGACAGATGATACAGGTAGGGAATACATGATGGGGTGGGGGTGGGACTAAAACCCAAGTAAATTCCAAAGATTACACCGTCCGAAGAGTCCCAAGGTGATCTCTCTCTCTTGCCTGCAGAGTGATTTTGAAAGCACTTGTCAAGCCTTCTCATGTTATGTGTGCGGATCAGGGTTTGACTCTTGTGAGGGGGTGGTGGGAGTACATGAATTCTGGGGGGAGAACAGTGAGGGATATTATGAATGTCAAGTGGCAGCACCATGTACCGGAAAACCCTAATACCCCTTCTGATTTATTGAGAAAGTGAAAGAACAATATATATCATGTTGGGTGACCTTGCTTTTATTTTACTTTTTTTTGCTTAGAGAAATAGATTAGACTGCAGGGCTTCTTAAACTTTTTCTACTTCACAACCCCCTTTTCACCTGATAAATTTTTACACAACCCTGGGTCTATAGATATAGAAATCAAATAGATATAGATATAGATAATAAATCATAATTTTTACCTAGGATATACTATACTATAAGATATTTAATATGTATGGGAATGCCTGCCATCTAGAGGAGGGGGCGGAGGGAAGGAGGGGAAAAACTTGGAACAGAAGGGAGCACAAGGGATAATATTGTAAAAAAAAAAAATTACCTATGCATATGTACTGTCAAAGAAAATATTATAATTATAAAAATTAATAAAAATAAAATAAAATCAATCAATCATAATTTTGCAAGCCCCACATTCAGTTACAAGATCCCGTATAGAGACACGATCCACAGTTTAAAAAGTTGGGAACTAAAGTAAGAAATTGCTATTTCCATTTACACAAAGACAAAAGTCCATCTAGGATCATAGATTTAAAACTAAAAGGAAACCTAAAGGCTTTCCAATGCAGCCTGCAAATTTTACAAGTTAGGAAACTGAGGCCCAGAAAATTTGAGTGACTAGATCAGAATCATAAGTCATAGCAGCAGAAGGAATTAATGGTAAAATTTGAGTCCAGGCTCTTTAATTCTAGAGTGAGTGTTCTTTCCATGGTACCATGGTACCATACTGCATCTCAATAAAACAGGGAGAGGAACAGACAGAGCAATTCATTTCTTAACCATTTCTAAGAGAAGATACTAGAGGGAAAAAAGGGTTTTAGACCTCTAACTTTATAAAATAAACAATAACATGAAAAAAGGGAACATGTTCATTGTTGTATATAAATCATGAACTGGGAAACAAGATGGCAAAGTAGAGAGTTCAAATCCTATGGTTGCCTTTGATGAAGGATCATAAATAATTTTGAGCCTCCGTTACTTTCTATACTAAAATAATAGATCAGTGTGGTATGGTAGATAGAATTCTGGGCTTGGAGTCAGGAAGATCAGGATTCCAGGGGCTGCTTCTGACATATGACCCTTGCAGATCATCAACCTGTCTTAAAATCCTTATCTGTGGGATCGGAAGAATAATTGCACCTTTCTGCCAGTAAGATAAGAGAGATTTGTAAAGTGCTTTAACTAAAATCCCATCTTCCACTAGAAGCTTTCTGCAACCTTCCCCCCTTCATTCCAGAGCCTTCCTTCTGTTAATTATTTCCTATTTATCCTGTATATAGCTTACTTTGTATGTATCTGTTTACGTTGTCTCTCCTATTAGAAGGGATTTTCCTTTGACTCTTGTGTCTCCAGCCCTTAGTACAATAGCCCATAGAAGATGTTCAGTAAATGTTTATTGATTAAGTGATCATAAGCCTTAAATCATTGCTAGTTATGATAGTTAAGTCTCATAGCTTGCATCTGTATTAGTGAATGGAGTTCCCACACTGGGGAGTTTCTAAAGCTAACAAAACCTCAGAGCCTTCAGATATTTAAGTAAAATGAACATAATAATACCTGGAGCACCTGCCTCATTGGGCTGCTGGAAAGACCAAATGACAAACTTGAAAAATTTAAAATATGCTCAAGTAAATGCATGTTAAGGATGCTTCCAGTTAGTTTTGGAACTCATTGAGTTGTCTGGGGAGCAAAGCTTTGCTAAATTGAATGAAGGGAAAGGGGAAAATGTGGAAATGGTTCTTAAAAAGCATATCTAGAGGGAATATGAATAAAAATAGCTAGCACTAATATAGAGATTTAATGTTTTCAAAGTATTTTATGTTGGTAAAGCATATATACATTTTTCCTTTTACAACAATAGAATAGGAATTCTATCATTATATGCTATTATATGCTGTATATATGTTATATGTTATGATATATGATTATCCCCATTTCACAAATGAGGAAACTGAGGAACAGAAAAGTTAAATGATTTGTGTGTGAGGCAAAATCTGAACTCAGAGCTTCCTAAATCCAAGTCCCATACTCTATGCTCCTTACCACCTGGCTACCTCTTTGTTGTTATTCAACATAAATAAAAATAAAACGCACTGTGTAAGTGAAGATTATCAACTCGGAATGCCCGGAACTAGTTAAATGGACAGGTCCAGGGAATAGTTAATAATGTTTAGATGCTCATTTAGGAGAAGATCTCCAAGCAGAATCCTCCAGGGCTCTGTCCTGCACCTTCTACTATTAAATTTAATTACCAAGGACTAAATAAAGACAAATGAGCTTACTTCTCATATTTGCAAATAACACAAAAATGGGTGGGATAGCTAATAAATGAGGTAGTTGGAATTTTTAAAAAAATAGAGTATTGGGCTAAGTCAACAAAGAAAAAATCTAAACTTTTACACCATGGCTAATATGTATGAAAAAGCATAACTCCACCATAGTGAACAATATCTGGGGATTTTTAGTTCAATGTGAATCAACAGTATGAGATGGCAGACCAACAAGCTAATTTAGCCTCCAGTTGCATGGAGAGAACTTCCAGGAACGAGGAGGTGAGAATTCTGTCTCCTCTGCTCTGGTCAGAGTACAGCTGGGATATCAGATTCAGTTCTGGCCACTACACGATAGGAAGGACATTGATAACTTGAGGTCATCCAGAGAGAGACAACTGGGATTCTGACGGGCTTCACCATGGTGCCTCCTGAGATTCAGGGAAGGAAGTGAGCCCGTTCAGCTGGGGAATTGAAGCTTGGCGGATGAGGGAAGATGTGACAGCTGTCTTCCCAGGAACAGCTGTCATATGAGAGAGGGTTTCAACTTGTTCTACTTGGCTTCCAAGGGCAGAACAGGGAGCCACGGGTAGAAGTTGGAGAGGGGCAGATTTGGGTTTGATGTCAGGAAAAACTTCACGCCAATGAGAGCTCTCCACAAGTGGAATGGGTTGCTTGGGAAATTTGGGGCTCTCCCTCTCTCCTTGGTGACCATCTGATCAAGACTGGATGTCCAGAAAATGCCATTCTACACAGGGAGAGAACTCTGGCCACAAATAGTACCATAATTTTGCTATTGTTTTCTGCAACATGGCTAAAATGGAAATATATTTTGCATGATTTCACATGTATAATTGATACTATATTGTTTGTCTTCTCAAGATATGGGAGAAAGACTTGAAGGAGGGAGAAAATTTGGAACCCCACAAAAAAATTTTAATGTTAAAAAAAAATCAGATGGCCACCAGTAGAGGGATTCTCTCCAGGAAACTCTTTTTAAGGATGGCCATTGACAAAATGGCCATGGAGTTCGTCTCCTTTTTCATCATTTTGGCTACAATCATTCATAGTTCAGCAAAACAAATTCCGACATTGACCATATCTGAAAATACATTTCTCTTTTTCTGCTTTTTAGGTTCACAGCAGCTTTGTTAATAGGGGGACTGCATGTATCACCTTTTGTCTTTTGAGTGTGAGGTTTATCATAGCATTGACCAGGGTTCTGAAGTCCTGAAAGTCGTTTTTCTCACCTAATGCTATCATTGTATAAATTGTTCCCTTGGTTCTGTTTGGCCTTAGCTCATGGAGATGTCGTTCCCAGTCTATGCTGAAGTCCTTCTGGCACTGATGTTCTTAGATTTGTTGATCTTGAGACCGTGCGCTGGAGCGAACTATAACATTTCCAGTAGAAGCATTTACACTTCAGAGATCATCAAATGCTACAAATTAGAACTTTATTTATTATTTTTTGCAACATGGCTAAAATGGAAATATATTTTGAAAGTGTTGGAGAAAATATTAGGCAGATTAAATAAGTGCATGTCCTGCCCCCCCTTTTTTTCTTCAGATCCAAGTTGTTAAACATTTATCAGCACAGTCTATATACACTCCAACTTAGTTGGACAGAGGGATGGTTTTATGTGGATGTATGTATATAGTTGGGGGAGAGGGGGAGAGCATGTTGTATCAAAATTTCATAGAGTCTTCTTCCCAAGCAAAGAGGGTACTGATTTCAATTAACAGAGAAAAAAGCCATGAATATTTTACATCGATTGCTCTTTCCTAATGTGGACATTTCTCCACTTTCTCTCTAAATGCTCAGATTCAAATGGGCTTTTTCTAAAGTGCACCAGACAATTAGCACCAATGACCTAGGGATGAGGATCCCTACAAACATGATGGGGGAGGGAAAAGGAGTCAAAGGGAGCCATTTTCAGCCTTTATGAGGGAGAAAAAAAATAAATGCAGACTAATGGGGCTACAGAAGCAGTGGGATACTCCTGACCTTAACAGGCTCCCACCAGGATGGGCTCCGCCACAGAAGAGGCAAAGGCCAAAGGGAGATCTACACTTAGGAGCAATGGAAGGTAATTTGGAGACTGGGAGGATAGTCGATGAGGGTGCAATTAAATCCAAGCTTCCTACTCCATCTCAGAAAAGGCCGTTCCTAAATGCCATAAAAGGCCGTTTTGGCTGGTAAATTAGTCATTCCAGACCTAACATCCTTCTTGCTTTCCACTAGGATTTCTCCTTTCCTCTTATTTTGCTTCATCCCTCCTCATCACCCATCATCCTCAGACCTCTTTTGTTTTCTGTTCAGTACTTATAACATTGGAATTTCAAAATCTGGTCTAATTCCTTCACTTTGTAGAAAAAGGAACTGAGACCCATAAAGTTCAAGTAACTTGCTCCGATAATAACTGACAGAATCAAGATTCAGGCCCAATTTTTCTAACTCTAAACCCAGTGATCTTTCCTCACAAGAGTTTCTACTTATAAAAAAAAAATCAGAATAGTAATTATAATTGACATTTACATATCACTTTGAGGTTTGTAAAGTGCTTTTACACACATTATCTCATTTAGTTTAGTGACACCTTTGGTAGGTAATTGTTATAGATGCTTTTTTCTCTGTAGGCACAAGGATGGCTATCTTTGGGTGGTCTCTAAGAGGAAACTGAGTGTTTATAAGATATATAATGTCATATTATGACTTGCTTAGTTGAGACTTGCCTGGGATCAATGAGGCAGGATTCAGATACGGCCTCCCCACTCTGATTCTAGTCCTTTATATTTAGAAGCTTTTTTCTGTGCTGCCTCATCCTTTCCCCCTGAAAAATATTCCTTTTATTTTATTCACTTGTTTGTTTAGACCATGGAGACTAACATGGGGAGTCTCAAAATTAAACATCTTCAGAAAGGATAAGAAGCAGTATTGCCTTGGATTTATGAGTGGTGGTATAGACAATGAGGTGAAATGCCCAAAGACACAGGGGAACAGACTCCATAGGAAAATCGTGTGAGAGGTATAAGGGATCCCAAAGGACATCTACTTCATCCCAGAAATTATAGATGAAAAAAATAAGGTTCAAAGTCTGTCATCAACAAGCATTTATTAAGGGTCTACTACATGTAAAGCACTGTGCTACGTTCTGGAGACACACAAAAGATGGTCCTTGAGTTCAAGGAGTTCACAGTCTAATGGAAGACGTAATATGAAAATAACCAAGTACAAATAAGATACATATAGGACAAATTGGAGATAAGATCAAAGATTTTTCTTGATTTGCTTAATACCATATCTAGTTAGTGGCAAAGCTAGATCACCTTCCAGAACTGCCAGATATTGGAATTCCCTCAGCCAATGCAAGTCAGCACCAGTTCTGCAACTTGTAATCTTCGAGAGTTGCCCATAAGTCAGTGACTTTTCCTGTGACACATAAGATTTAACCAAAATCTTCCTGATGTGGGGGCTAGCTCTCTGTCAATTATACCATGCAATTTCTCATTTCAGTCAGGTCTGACTCTTCATGTCCCCATTTGGAGTGTTTTTAGCCAAGATACTGGAGGGGTTTCCCATTCCTTTTCCAGCTCGTTTTACAGATGAGGAAACTGAGGCAAATAGCGATATCTGATTTGCTTAGTGTCACACAGCTAGTAAGTACCTGAGGCTGGTTTTAAATTCAGATCTTCCTGACTCCAGGACTGGTGCTCTATCCACTGTGCCACCTAGCGGCCCTTCATTAGGAAATCTGATATTTTAAAATAGATAGGTGTCAAGTTATGGCCAAAAAGGAAGTTTTTCTAGTAGGGCTTGAACTCAGGGTAGCTGTTTGTTAGAACAAAAAAAAAAAAAAAAAAAAACCTTAAGTAATAAAGACCTGATTTTTTTTATTCCTAGTAGTTCACTGGAGCTGAATATAAGAAAAGCCTAAAATTAATTAGCTTTGCCCTCTTGCTTACCTATCAGGAACTAACAGAATGTAAGCTTCTTGAGGGTAGGGGATTATTTATAACACCAGCATTTAGTGTGTGCTTGGCACATAGTAGGGCCTAATAAATGCTTGTAGATTGATTGATCCCAGTTTTAGAACTACAAGCTGGGATTTGAACCCAAAGTTCCAGATCTTATAATTAGTCAATCACTTGCACAGGTACATGTAGACAATAGTGTCTCTATACTTTTCCTGTTCAATTCTTTCCCATATCATAAGTTTATAGAATAAGAGCTGAAAGGGACCTTAGAGGTCATTTAGTTCAATATTATCATCTTATAAAGGAGAAAAAATGAATTCTGAAGAAGGAAAATTACTTGCTCAGGACCACAGAGATGTTAAGAGGTAGAGCCACCATCAGGGAAGCTTTCATAATTGATCCACTCAGTACCCAGGAAACCTTACTCTGATTCTTAAAGGACCCATTTTTGTCCCTTATTCCCCCTACACTTTTTTCCAATCATATATACCCTTGACACTGACTTATAGACCACGATTTTCCATCCCTCCCCTCTATTAGAGCTTAAGAAATAGAGTTCTAATACAATGTAGGAGCCATAGTTCCCAATCTTTTGAAATGATTTATAGTGACTAGACCTGAAGTTATATTATTGAATGTCTTCTAAAACTCTTCCCTACATCACTTTCTCTTCCCTGTAAGTTCTCATCTATATATCAGTCATATATATATATATATGTATATATATATATATATATATATATATATTAGTTATCATCTCTATAGATGACTCCCAATTTTCTATGATTTCTAGTCCTATATCCCCAATCAATCAGTTATTAAGCATCACTATGAGGGAGATAGTTACAAAAAAATGATGTCAAATATACTCACAGCAGTTTATATTCAAATAGGGAGACAATTATATATAAAAATATAAAAAGTTAACAAACTCATATAAAAAGTACTTAAATACAAGGCATTTTGAGAAAGGAGAGGCCTCAGAATTTGGAGGAATCAAGAAAGGCTCCATGAAAGAATATGGCACCTAAGAAACATCTTAAAGGAAGAGGAGAGCTCTGTCAGGTAGAGGGAAGGTGAGGGTGCATCCCAGACAAAGGGGATGCACAGTGCAAAGGCTTGATTACAGAAGATGGAGTGTTGTGTGTAGGGAACCAAGAAAAGACTGGAGTGGCTGGATCAGAGAGTGGAGGAGACAGAGAAATATCCAGAAAGATAGATTGTGGCCAATCAATACAGGGCTTAAAAACTAAATAGACGGGTTTATATTTTATCCTAAATGCAACAGGAAACTATCTAGAGTTAGATATATAGGGGAGTCCCGTGGTAAGATCTGTGTTTAAAAAATCACTTTGATAGCAGTGTGTAGGATGAATTGTAATGGGCAAATATTTGAGATAGGGATGCTAATTGGAAGCACATTGCAATAATCTAGGAAAGATACAATGAGGGTTTAAATCAAGATACTTTCCATGTGAGCAGAGAGAAAGGGTTAGATGTAAGAGATGTTGTAAAGTTCAAAATGAATATTTGGCAATTGCCTGGACACATCAGGTCAGAGTCAGATAATATTGAGGTTATGAACCTTGGGATTTGGAAGGATGGTGGTGCCTTAAATCAAGGTAGGGAAATTTGGAAGAGAGGAGGGTTGAAGGGAAATATAATGAGTTATTTTGGACTTAGGGTTACTGTACCATAATTTGTTACATGTATTCCTCTGTGAATCATATGTGTAGAGATGAGAATTAAACCCATGGAAGTTGATGAGGTTACCAATGCAAGATGGAAGAAGAAGTGAAAGGTCCATGAGGGACCTTGGGGAACAGCTATAGATCATCCAGTGTGACCTGAATCTACTATCCCTTTATCTCTGCATCATCCACCTGCTGTAACTTTCCATGTGGATGTTCTATTAGCATGTCAAACTCAACTAATACTATATATATCCCCAATATTCAGGCTCACAGTCTGGAAACCTCTGTTTCTTCCTTCTCCATCACTCCCTTAATTCAACCAATTACCAATTCCTATCAATTCTAACTTCAAAATACCTCATCATCCATCTCCTCCTCTTTACTTACGCTGCCCCGACTCTAGTTTAGGCCCTTGAGACTATGGCTTGAGAGTCCAAAAAAGGACTAATCTATCCTTTACACAGCTGCCAACATAATCTTCCTACGTTTTCAGAGGAAGAAACTCATGCAAACTCAACAGCTGGAAGGACCCTTAAAAATCATCTTATCCAATTTTCTCACTTTACAGGTGAGGAACTATTTGTGGATGTGTTATACCTGCCTCCATTAGATAGTAGATTCCTTGAGAGCAGGTACTGTGCCATTTTCCATCTTCATAACCTTAGCAGCTAAATATGGTGCCTTTTACATAGCAGGTGCTTAATTAATGTTTGTTCAGTTGAATTAAGAATTGTTAATCCCAGCTTCTTAAACCTTACATGGGTCTCATAACTGAATGTGGGGATTGCAAAATTTTGATTTGTTATCAGTAAATGTTTGATTTGTATACCTCTTTTATATACCCATGTCACACAGAAAATTTCTCAGGAGGAAAGAGGTCATGAGGGGAAAAAGTTTTAGAAGCTTTGATGTAAGCATCCTGTGGCCTGTGCTAAACATTGCCAGAAGATGGAAGATCCTCCTATTCCAGCTTGGTCCTTTGCACTTTTAAAGACACAATTAATTCTCAGCTACTCAGATACCAATTATTCTTGTCCATAGATTTCCCTGGCCCATTCCCTATCTCTTTTCTTCTTTATCTAGAGTTAGTGGGCAAAAACGGAGAGGAGGGCTCTTATTAGTTCTGGGGAAAGTTTTGTTTGATGAGGATTGAAGGCATTAGCTAAAATGAAGCTTTGGGATTATCAGCGGATTTCATTTATCCAAGCACTCCTTTCCAGCTTGCATAGAGGAGTTAATAACTCCTTTATCTAATAACTCCCAGTTTTACAACACTCTGTATTCTAAGGCAGGCTGGTGTAATATGTAGACAGAAGGTTTTGGAAAGAATAGTCCTGGATTCAAGGCCTGCCCCTGACACATATCTGTTTTGTCTTCCTAGATAAATTGCATAACATCTCCATGTTCTAGATTCTAAGACTCCATGTTCTAGGACTCTAAGTTATAGGATGTTGACCTGAATTAGTAGAAGAAATTTCTTCCCCTTATACTAATGCAATCACCAGTTCAGTCCCTTATCCTTATGATCAAATAGATTATTTTGTAAAAATGGCATTTTGGAGCTCAAAACATGTTCCTATAAAAACAATGTTATAATTAATGCTTGGGTTCCCCACTTAGTACACCAAAGTTAGTTGAATAAGCACCCACTTCCTACAGGAAACCTTCCTCACCCAATGTCTCTTAATTCCAGTGCCTTCTCTCTATTTATCATTTCCTAGCTATCCTGTATATAGTTTGCTTTATACATGTTCTTTTGCATGTTGTCTCCCCTATTCGGTTTTAAGCTCCTTGAAGGCAAAGGCTGTTTTTGTCTCTTTGTGTATTCCCAGTATTTAGCACAATGTACCCAGTATACAGTAGACATTTAATAGATGTTAATTGATTGATTGATTGAGAACACAGTGAAAATTCCCTACCCCACTCCCAATAAGGACATCTGTAACCCCCTTTGAAAAGCTCTGAGAAGAACCATCTGCCATCTTTCAAACAAACAAAAGATTGAACAACAGTACCTGAATTTGTTGTCTCTAAAAGGAAAACAATTTTTAAAAGGAAGTATTAAGATGCTGTGTCCCTTTTCTTCTGTCAATTATATTTTATCTATCATTATCTATCATAACATGGGCTAAGGATGGAAATGGACTTGCAGCTTCTGAGCAGTCAGTGCCCTATAATTATTGGTGAAGAGGAAGAGACTTTTCTTTGCTGATGGTGAATAAAACCAAGGTATGTCAGCCAGAGCAGGATCCTCTGGGTCTGCCCTACTGCATGGCCACAGGGGAGATCTGGGCACATCTCTGGACTTCTCTGAGACTCAGTTTTTTCCTCTGTAAAATGGGGATGGTAATAATAATACCTACCTCACAAAGTTGTTGTGAGACTCAAATGAGATGATGTAGGTAAAGTGCTTTATGAATCTTAATTTTCCACATAAATATGAGACATTTCCAAGCAGAAAATAATAAAAAATTATTTTCATAGCTCCTTAAGATTTGCAAAAAAGTTTGCCTACATTATCACATGAGCCTTATAAGAGTCCTGTGAAGGGGTCACTATAATTCCTCCCATTTTACAGATGGAAGAAACTTAATTACAGAGAGGTAAGTTGAATTGTTCAGTATCACACAACCAATAGGTAAAGGAGATGCTCTTATCATCCCCATTTTGCAGATGCAGAAACCAAGGCACAGAAAAGTTCATTTAACTGCCCACTGGAGAAAGGATTTGAAGCTAACTCTCCCAATTTATCCGTTCCAGTACCCTGAAGTTCTTAACCCAGGGAGGGCAAAAGTCTGTGAACTTGTTATTGTTATTTTTAATATCTTAATATTTCAATATGATTTTTTTATTTTTAAATGTCATTCTGAGAAGAGATCCATAGGCCTTCCAAACTGCTAAAGGGACCTATGATGAACCAAAAAGATTTAGAATCCCTGTTTTAGTATCTTTCTAGCAAGGACCAAAGAAGGTGGTAGATATTTTCTTGGAACAGACCAAGGAGGGAAAAAAATCCTGGCCTGTGTTGTATATATTCACACTTACTAAAATGGACATGACCATGATTATTACTTCAAAAGTCTATTCTGCCGTCCTTGAAGATGTTTAGAAAGATCAGCATTGGTACATTGGAAATGTTATTTTTAGCAAAGTTGAATAAATGTATTCATTTTGCTAGCAATGATAGGAAGTTTCAGGAAATCTTAATTGTCATTTGGGGATCCATAGACACAGTTAATGACTTGAGTAAAGTAAAACTGAGTGTTCCTGTAAGCTGACCACACTATGGGCAGAATGGCATTGGGGAGCCATCTCTGGCCTGGCAACATGCCTTCGAGACTTAACATAAAGAGACCAGATAAGAACAATTCAGAATTATTTAGGAGAAGAGTTGTGGTGTTGTCCCTCTCAAAATTATAAGCATTCTTTGTTGGATAAATCTCCAATCAGAAGAAATCCACTTAACTATAAAATAATATAATAATATATTATATATATAATGCACATAATACATAATAAATTATATCTAATAATATAATATAAATTTATGTTATATATTACTTAATTATAATATAACATAATAAGAGTTTTAATAAACCAAGAAGTTGAATAGTAAGGTCATACATAAGGCATTGCTTAAATATTTCTGATAATATAAAACGCTTTTTAATTTTCCCATCAAGAAATGATGAGATTTCAAACAATAATAATAGTTAGCATTTATGTAGTTCCTAAAGATTTGCCGAGTGCTTTATATTTGTTATCTTTTTTGAGCCTGATAACCACCCTGTGAGGTAAGTATTCTTATTATCTCCATTTTTGATGAGGAAGCAGAGACTGAGAGAAATGAAATGATTTGCTCTGGTTTTCACAGCTAGTAAGTAAATGCCAGAGGCAGGGTTCGAGTCTGGAAATCCTTACTCAAAGTACTGAAAGTAATTTAATCTTGGTTTTTGTTTGCTTTCTGAAACAAAGCCATTCAGGGAGGGAAGAGGAAGTAATAGAGAAATTTTATCAATAATTTTCCCATTCTTTATTAGATTAAATAAAAATAAGTGGAGACAAATAGATGGCACAGTGAATAGAGCACCAGCTCGGAAGTCAAGAGGACCTGAGTTCAAATCTTAATATTTTCTAGCTGTGTGACCCTGGGCAAGTCACTTAACCCCAATTGCCTAGCATAAAAACAAAAACAACAATACTTGCTCTCTATACCTGACAGAGTTGTTCTGAGGTACATACCTAGAAAGCAAGATGATAGAATCATTTTCAAGGTCATCTAGGTCAACCATCTTCTTTTTACAGCTGAGGAAACTGAGCCCCAGCAAGCTTAGGTAGCCTGCTTGTGGTCTAGTTCATAGCAGAATTCAAGTCCAGATCTTATGATTCCAAACCCAATGTTTTTTCACTATACCACGCTGTCCCTTCAAGGGCAGCTAAGTGATTCAGTGGATTCAGTGCTGGGTCTGGAGTTAGGAAGACAACTTCCAGAGCCTGAGTTTAGATCTAGCTTCAGATACTAACCTTACCCCTATTTGCCTCAGTTTCCTTATCTGTCAAATTAGCTGGGGAAGGAAATGGCAAATCACTCCAGTATCTTTGGCAAGAAAATCCCAAATGGGGACATGAAGAGTCAGACATGACTAAAGTACAAACTTAAAAGTATTTTGGGAGTGTAAACCACTGAGCTATGAATAAGCACATAGGTGAGGTCAACAGGCAGTTTATAATCAAACTGGCCATGAAAAGCCGCTAAGAGCTAACAGCGAGGATGATGGGAAACTCAGGATTTGCCTTCAGCAAGGATGGAAGGCAGAGGCAATCTTGCAGTGATCTGCACAGAATACATAAAATCTGCCTTTCTTTTATGAATAAGTGCACACTGTGGGCAAATTACGAGCTGATTTCTCTTCTAAAAGGGAAAGTTAGGAGATAAAAAGCCACCTTCCCACTCTCTGGATAATTAGGGAAAGAAAGAATTGTGCCTTGAAAAAATGAGTCAAGGTGTGAATGTAAAAACAAGTCAGTTAGGTAGCATTTAGTAAGCACCTAACTACTTGCCAGAAACTGGATTATCACTAGAGATATAAAGGAAGGCAAAAGATAAGTCCTACTCTTAAAGAGCTCCCAGTCTAATGGACAAGGCACTATGCAAACTGCTGTGTACAAAGGAGTTAGCCACAGGATAAATCAGGGGTGATTCCTGAGGGAAAGAATCAAGGAGGACTGAGAGGATGTCTTTCCAAGGAAGAAAAAAATCACTTCTGAGAGAAAAGAGAAAGGAAGACCAGAGAGCAGACAGAAAGGAAGAAAGAAAGAAAAGATAGTCGAAATTTAAAACTAACACATGAGACTTAACAAGATTCCTTGTAAGAGGTAATAAGGGTGATAATATGGCTCAATGACCCGCTAATTAGTCTTACCAACTGAAGCATAAAATGAGCCTATGTATGCAGCCTGAGCTTCCTATGTATCATCAGTCTATGCAATTATCCCTTTTCTCCTCATCAGACAGAATTCGTTTTCTTTGTGTCTTCACAATTTCCTCCTGGAGAACTTTGCATTCCTCCCAGGCTGCCTTCCCCAGGGAACATGTATTCAGAGGGAAGAGCATCAAGGTTGGAGTGCGGCTGTCATTCTGTGATAGGAAATTAGAACATGTTTTCATGTAGGAACAATGCTGCTTCTGAAGTTGCTCTAATATAGACAATCCTCCTCTTTTACTACTGAATTCAATACCTTGGTAGTCCAGCTGTCACTTATAAAACTATTTTTAGGAGAAACAGCTGAGTTCCCAACAACTGTCCCTCACACAAATTCTTGAATTACAACATTTTCCCTAATTGAGGACTACAGATGAAGCAAAAGTCCCTTTCACCTTTCACCTGTGATCCTAATAAAAGCATCCTCTGCAAAATGAGCCCCCAAAAGGGTTGAGTTTGCTGAGGTTTGGGGCTTTTGATAGAACAAATTTCATTACAGGCTCTGATTTAAGACTCATTATGTCCATGATAGGTCATTGATCACTAATATAGGGCAAGAAGGAGCTTTGAAAAGTTCAATCCCCAAATTTTAAATTTGAGGAAACTGAGACCCACCCACTCCTGCCAGGGCCCCACTTAGAAACAAAGGGGAGGAGAGAGAGAAAAACGAATGACCAAACACTAAGATCCTGAATGTGAAGGTCCCACAGATAGTAAGGGACAGAGCCAAATTCTTTAATTCCAAAACTGAAGTCCTCTGACTCTAAATTCAGCATTCTTCCATTGACATCATATGCATTCTGTACAGGGTGTCCCAAATGTCTTAGTACCATTTTAAGCCATTAAAAGCTTAATAAAAAGCTTCAAGGCCTTAAAGCTGAATAAAAACTTTGGTTTTTAAAATTTTGATTAAATTTATTTATTAGTTTGGGGCATTTACTTTGGTAAAAATTTGATTTCCAATTTTTCTCCCTCTTTCCTTTTCCCTCCCCAAGGAGTTACGCATGTACTGTCTTATTTAAAATATTTCCACATTAGTCATGTTGTGAAAGAAGAAACAGAACAAAAAGAAAAAACCACAAGAAAGAAAAAACAATAGTGAAAATATTATGTTTTGGTCTGCATTCAGACTCCATAGTTCTCTCTCTGGATGGAGACTTCATTTTCCATCATGAGTCTCTTACAATGGTCTTAAATCATTGGACACCTAAGATGAGCAAATTCTATCATACCTGATTATCCACAAAATGTTTGCTGTTACTGTGTACAAGATTCTCTTGGTTCTGCTCACTTCACTCAGGATCAGTTCATGTAAGTCTTTCCATATTTTTCCAAAATCTACCTGCTCATCATTTCTTATAAAACAGTAATTGAATAAAAATTTTAATAGCTAAAAAATGGCATTAAGACTTTTGGTACCCCATATTTCAAAAGTGTTTTTTATTGTTGTAGCAATGTTCACCTGCAAAGAAGTAGTCCAGCTCAATGGATAAAATACTAAGCTTAGTATTAAAAACTAAGCTTAGTAGTAGATTTCATAACCTATAGTGCTTACTGTACCTTCTCAGAATTATGTTTTTAAATGCAGAAAGTTTTATATCAGGTATCAAATTTCAAAAAGAAAGTTCCTGGATTCCAACTGAAGTACTTTGAAAGAGAAAAGAATAATGAAAACACAGCCTTTTAAAACCACATTTATTCTCTTGCTATTGTCTTCTTTCTCCTTAGTTTTAATCCACCATATCTTGTAGTTATTTTAAGGAAAACTTTAGTTTTTAAAGTTTTCTTAAATATGATCTTATTTTCAATATTTTGATTTGATGAATAGAGTTATAGAGTTACACCCACATCCAGAGCAAGAACTATGGAGACTAAATGCAGATTGAAGCATACTGCTTTTGCTTTTTAAAAAAATTGTTTTTTTTTCTTTCTTGTAGTTTTCCCCCCCTTGCTCAGATTCTTATTTCATAACATGACTAAGTATGGAAATATGTTCAACATGATTGTACATTCATAGACTATTTTAGATTGCTTGCTGTCTAAGGGAGGGAAGAAAAAAAGAGGGAGGGAAAAAATTTTGGAATTCAAAATTTTCCAAAAATAAATGTTGAAAATTATCTTTATTATCTATTATTTTAAAATTATCTTTAATGTAACTGGGAAAAAATACTATTAAGTGAGGGAAAAAAGAGTTGTAAGAGACATACAGGATGGAATATTGACTTGGAAACAAGAAAACCTGCATTCAAATCCTAATTCAAACACTCACCAGATATGTGGTTGACCTTTATAACTGCCATTAGGTTCAGTTTCCTCATCTGTAAAATGGATGTAATAACAGCAGCTACCTCACACTGTTATTGTTAAGATCATATGAGATAACATATGCAAAGTGCTTTGAAAATCTCAAAGCACCATAAAAATGCTAGCTAATATCATTGCCATCATCCTTTAAAGTCACCTTCTCTACCTCTACCTTTTTCTCCTGAATCTCTCAATTTCCTATGCCTTTGTTCAAATTGTTGTCTGTGCTTGGAATCACTTTTTTCATCCTCCTCAGCCTACTGAAATCTGATTCATTATTTAAGGCCCAGCTTTTTTTTTATTATATTAAATAGTATTTTATTTTTCCCCAGTTACATATCAAGAACAATTTAACATTCATTTTTATAAGATTTTGAGTTCCAGGTTTTTCTCTCTTTATCTGAAGATGGTAGAGTTTGATAGAGTTTATATGTGTGCTGTTATGTCATACATATTTCCATGTTGTGAAAGAAGAATCAGATCAAAAGAGTAAAAACAAAACAAACAAACAAAAAAAAAACACAAGAAAGAACGCAAGGTAATGGGCTGTTGCCTCAATTTCCAATTCTTGTTAAGGCCCAGTTTAAAAAGTCTTTCATCCCTATATTGACCCCGCCACATACACACCTTGATTTCTCCCATATAACTTGAGGCAGAAGTGAGCTGAGACTAGACAAGTCTAGCTCTCAATAGGATATTTATAATCCTATTATAACTGAGATGATGAATACCATTTATAAGTTTAGCCCTCCATGGTTTGCTATACACAATCATGTTATTGGTGTGAGGCAGGGGGATGGTGGCAGTGGTAGTGGAAACCTACCACTTTAGTCATTAAAAAATTAAAAATAAAATATGAAAATATAAATGAATGTGTCTTCTAAGATATTTGTAATGATTACTGCCTTTAAAGTGATGATGGTGCAATCAGTTAATTAAATCTACCTATATACAAATCTTTATATTACTTTATATCTGAATCTTCTCTTCCTAGCACAATATATTGCACATAACAAGTATTTGATAAAGACTTGTTCAATTGAATCTGGTTCATCCAAGTCATTTGTTCTTCCATTAATTCCACACTTTTCGCTCTCTTCTATGTTTACTCTTAATTTCTACATCCTCTTCTTCATATATCTGTTTCCCTTGCCTTTTTTCTACTCTTCTTCCTTTTCAATCATTTCTTTCTTCTCCCCTCCCATTTCTTTTCTCTTTCATTCATTAAGTACTTTTCATTCAAGTACAACATTTGCCAATTGAAAGGAACTCAGAGATTGTCTAGTCTAGTGGCAGAGAAGTGATGCCTTCAAGATCTCCCAGATAATAGATGGAAGGGGCGGGATGAAGTGCCCATTCCTCTCCTTTACTGTATCTTCCTGTCCCCTCTACTCTGACTTTTCCATTTTTCCCTTCACTTCTCCTTGCTAATCAAATTGGGTTTCTTGTTTCAGACTTTAAAGTTTTTACATACAAAAGAACCTCTTTTTTTTTTTAACCAATATTGCTAAGGAGTTCCCCTTTATTCCCTCAAAACCATCTCAGGAACAGAGATCTTCCTATTCAAGTCCCACTCTCAGGGGGATTCCCTTCAGTTGGAGAAGAGAGGAATAGGGGTGAAAGATACAGGCAGACCTGATGTTTTATTGTTATTAATTACTTGTGAACCCTAAAACGCCATCCCATGCCAGGAAATGATTCCTTCTCAGAGGGGCCAATAATACTGATAACAATAAGGATGAGGATGACAGCTACCATTTACACAGTGGGATCATGGTTGAGACTACACTTCCCCCTTCCTTCCCCACCTACTGTCAACTAGCTTCAACAGTCAGTGTTCCTGCTGAGGTCCATATTTTTCTCCCTCCATCCTTGTGGATCATGAGCAGTCATACTTCCTCTCATGTGCAAGTCTTCCCCTGAAGAACCCTGATATGCTGTCCTAAAGCCTCTCCAAGGGACGGCCAATCTGTGGAAGCCTTCCTCCGAGCTTCTGTACATCTCAGAAGTCCCAATAAAACAGCCAAGCCATTCATCTGTGGCCGCTTCCTCTTAGTCACTGAAGCTGAGCTTTCAGAATTCAGTTGTGGCTGTTAAAACCACATGTTCTATGGCTCTCATTGAAGAGACGTCTCAGGAAAGGGGGGAAAAGCTTAATCCTCGATCTAGTCAATCAGGAAAATTAGCATGCTGGATAGAACAGGGAATTAGAAGCTAGATGGGCTGAAGGCATAATCCCAGTTTAGTCACTGAGTGATTCCCCAATCCTGGCTGTGGTTGCATGACCCCGGGCCAGCCCTGTAACCAGAGTGTGTCTAATGTCAAGATAATCCTGCTTGACAGTGTTGGCGGGAGGACTGCTCAGAGCACCAGGCGTCTTGTCCAAAGGGGACACGAAAAAGGGTGGACGAGAGTGAAACAGTGACCAGAGTGCGCAGAAAGCCAGAGAATCAAGGTGCTGTGTCAGACTGAGCACTTGACAGGAGAGCTTGGGGCCACATATGCAAAAGGGTTTGGGCAGCCCTTGTTGTAGGGGCAAAGAACTGGAAACTGAGTGGATGCCCATCAATTGGAGAATGGCTGAATAAACTGTGGTATATGAATGTTATGGAACATTATTGTTCTGTAAGAAATGACCAGCAGGATGATTTCAGAGAGGCCTGGAGAGACTTACATGATCTGATGCTGAGTGAAATGAGCAGAACAGAAGAATATTGTATACTACAACAATAGGATTATGTGATGATTAGCTGTGATGGATGTGGCTCTTTTTAAAAAAAAAAATTCTTTTTAAAAATTCAAGTGTTTTATTTACAAAATATATACATGAGTAATTTTTCAACAGTGACCCTTGAAAAACCTTGTGTTCCAACTGTTCCCTTCCTTCCCCCCACTCCCTCCCCTAGATACATGTTAAATATGTTAAAATATATGTTAAATCCTATATATATATATATATGTATATATATATACATATTTATACTGTTATCTTGCTGCAAAGAAAAAAGTCAGCTCAAAAAGGAAGAAAAAAAAACTGAGAAAGAAAACAAAATGCAAGCAAACAACAAAAAGAATGAAAATGCTATGTTGTGGTCCACACTCAGTTCTGACAGTCCTCTATTTAGGTATAGATGGCTCTCTTCATCACTGAACAGTTGGAACTAGTTTAAATCATCTCATTGTTGAAGCTCTTTTCAACAGTGAGGTGATTCAATAGACTTGGGATGGAGAGAGACATCTGGAGACTGAATGTGGGTCACAAATTAGTGGCCTTACTCAGGCTTCAGTTTTCTCATCTATTAAATGGAAAAATGAGCAATTCCATCTTTTTAACAGTTGGTTTTAGTGGCAAATATGAATTATTGTTATTGTTATTGTTAGTCCAGGGCTCCTTCCAGTAACAAAGATCAACAACTCATGGATAACTTAAAGTCTTAGAGAATTGTTATAGTAGAAAAAATTTGGATCCCAAAGTTCTGATTTAAATGCTGGCTTTACTACCTGTCACAACTGTATGTCCTTGGCCAAATCAACCTCTCCGGACTCAGTTACTTCATCTGTAAAATAAGGAGGATCACCTAGATGACTGGGACATAAAGGGGATGTTTCAGTCCTACAGACCTATGATCCTGAGGTGTTAATATCACACAGCAAACATATGCCAAAGGTGAGCCTTAGACTAAGGCATTTCGGACTCCAAGGCTGGCCTGCTATCCACTGACGCGTGATACTTCTCAAACTGTCATTTAAGCAAGAACTATTATTATAGATTAATTATATTAAATTAGGGATTTGCCTTGAAATTGTAGACATTTTTTGAGGCTACAAGAGTTATTATAGAAATGAAGGTCAACTAGTCAGTATGGTGTTGTGAAAAAAAAAATGGGGGAAAAGGTACAAAAGAGAACATAGATCTAGCCCTCCCCATCTCAGCCTAATCTTCCTGGAAGATTGCTTCCATTGTGTCCCTCCATTGCTTAAGAACCTATAATGGTTTTCTATTTCCTATGATACTAAACTACTCTGGCCTGCCAACGTCTCCAAAATTTATTCTTTTAATCTAACTCCACAGTTCTTCTCCAACCTTATTCTGAACAGAACTCACCTTTGAGGTGAGTTGATCTCTCTCTCTCTCTTTTTTTTTTTTTTGCTTCCTAGATGCTTCATTCTTATTTGCTCCTTATCATGTCTTTGTTCATCTGCCAAATGAAAAACCCACCCATTTCAAGATCCTTCTTTGCTGAAACTTTTCTGAGAATTGCACTCCATAAAGCTCTCCTATTTTTCTGAATTTTCATAACTACATATTCATCCATATTCTGGTACTTGTGAGATTAGGGGACTTATCCACAGTCATACATAGCTAATATGTGGAAGAAGAAGGATCTTAATCAAGGTCTTCCTAATGATAAAGGTAGTTTCTTTTAATTAAGTGGATAGAACAGTGAGCATGGAGTCAGGAAGACCTTAAATCAATCTGGCTTCAGACACTTACTAGTTGTGTGATCCTGGGCAAGTCATTTAACTCCATTTGCTTCAGTTTACTCATCGGTAAAATGGGGATGGCAACAGCTTCAATCTCCAGGGTGGTAGTGAGCATCAAATGAAAGGATAATTGTAAAGAGCTTAGCACAATGCCTGGCACATAGTAGGTTCTATATAAATGTTAGCTATTGTGACTATGCCATGGTACTTTTTGTGCCATTTATACATCAACTATGTGTGTGTGTGTGTGTGCGTGTGTGTGTGTGTATACATATACATATTTTAATATTTGGAAAAATTGATTTTTTTCAAATACATTTAATTAGCACATAATTAAAATTTTCCAATGGATGATTTGCAACATAAGATTATAGATTTGGAGTTACAAACACCCAATAGTGTGTGATCTTAAATGCTGTAGCAATCCATTATTTCAACAGTAAAGTTAGAGGGTTAAATTAAGCATTTTTAAGTGCTTATATAGGTGCTAGTGGTTTAAAGTTATGTCTGACTTTTTGTGACCCCATTTTTCTTAACAGAAATATTAGAAGGATCTGCCATTTCCTTCTCCAGCTCATTTGACAGATGATGAAACTGAGACAAACAAGATGAAGTGACTTGTCCAGAGTCACACAGCTACTACTGTCTGAGACTGGATTTGAACTCAGGGAGATGAGTCTTCCTAACTCTAAGCCTGGCTCTCAGTGCACTATGGTACCGCCTAGCAGTCCTATACATTACCAGACATGGTGTTAAACACTGGGAATATTTTTTAAAAAAAAAGAACTAAAGAGACTGAATGTAGATAAATCAATAGATACAATGTTCACGTTTTTATTGTCTTAGAAAGTTGTCACGAGGCACTGAGATCTACCCCTGATCACACATAGCTAGCATGTATCAGAGTTAAAAACCGAACCCAAGTCTTTGCTGTCTCTTACACCATTCTGACTCATATGTTTCTATAGATTTTTCCAACAGTGATTTGCACATAGTTGACACTTGAAAAATATTTTTGAATGGATTTTCAATCCCAGACGATCAATTTCTTGTTGGAAGGGACTTGAGAGTCAAACTTGTCCAATTTTCTCATTTTACAGATGAGGAATGAAGTCCAGAGGGGTGGGTCATATGAATGATAAAGAGAAGATCAGAATTGGAATCCAGATTCTTTGGTTCCAGATTTCAGTTTCTTTCCCCCACTTTGCCTCTCAATGAGATTAGGGAGAAGACACTAAACACAGATTGCAAATATATGAATAATCAGGTGCAGTGGTGATGAGGGGGAATTGGGGAGGCAAGGGAAAGAGTGATTGAAAATAGGGAGCACAAAATAATTAAGAAATATCTCAATTAGGTGGCTTTAGGCTTCAAGGGAAAGTGGATTAAATGAACTTTTGGGGAAGGAACAAGATGTAGTTTGGCAATAGGAATGGGGTTTAGTTCCAGAGGGATAGAACAAGGGTGCACAGGGAAGAGAAAATAATTGATGGATGAAGTATGTATAAATGGGAATACAGCTGGCAATCAGGGGACTTAGGAATTGAATGTTAATAAATGGAAGTCTTCAAAATTTATGACCAGCAGGTTTCATTTGGTGTAAGAAACAATTGGAACTTCTACATAGAAATGCTATTATCATCCTATTTTACAGATGAGGAAACTGAGATTCACAAAGATTAAGTGGCTTTGCCCATGATCATGTAGGTAGCGAGTTTCTAGGGTAACATTCAAATTCAGGTCTGACTCCAAGCTCAAGAAGTCTATCACTAGAACTGTGAGAAGACTGATGCAATAAGGCATATGTGTAGGTCTTGGGTCCAAATTCTAATTCTGTTACTTTCTCTCTCTATGATCTTGGACAAATCAATTAAGCTCTACTGGCCTTTGTTTCCTTATCTATAAGATGAGAAGGTTGGATTGGATGATCTCAAAGGTGTCTTCTCACTCTAATTGAGAGTTGGCAGGAATCAGTGGCTACATCTGGGGAAGAGAAATGAGGAAAGACTCCAAGGTTCTGGGCTCATGGAATGAGAAAGAAGTGGTGCTACTTCAAAATGATAGAAAAATTTAAAAGCGTCAAGTTTGGGAACAGGCAGGAATAAAGGAAGGAAATAATAATGTTGGTGACTGATATAGTAACTGAGATAGGGTTATACAGAGAATTTTATATATTTATCACCTCGTTTGACTTTCATAATGATGCTGGTAGGTAAACGTTATTATTATCCCCAACTTACAAATAAACTAAAGTACATAAAATTAAGGAATGACCAGGGCCATGGAGCTAGTATGATTCTGAATCAAGATCTGAATCTGCCTTCCTGATTCCAATTCCAGTTGTCTTACGTGTCTCACTCAATATTTCCCCAGGATTACAGTTCTGTAAATCGTAGGCTATCACTTATGCAAAGTGTGTATTATTTTTCATCAGAAGCAAAAGTAATAAAGAACAGCTGGTCTTTGTCCCAGGAACTGACATGAAAGCTTGCTCCAATCAGCAGAGGGTTGAAGACTTGCTCTTCCTATTCTCCAGGTTACCATGCTCTAAAGTCTTCTAGTCCTTCTAGCCTTCTCCAAGGTCCTACCATCCCAATGGAGCTGAGGACCTGAACCTAAGAGGATTACTGGGATGGGAATGGGACAGTAGTGAAAGGAGATATGCTAGTCACCTCTTTTCCCTGTTGTAATTCAGCCCTTCTTCCTCTGCCTTCCCTATCTCTTTCATCCTGGATCTCTTTCCCTCACAGTCCCTTCATTTTCAAGTAGTTAATGTGACCAAGCTTTCTCCTGAAGACATCCAATCTCTTGGCCCTGCTCTCCAAGCTAGCTACTGCTTTTCTTATGCCTCCTGAAATTCGGAGCCAACAGTTCCAATGACCTTGTGATGAAGGGAGCCATCTGCACCCAGAGAGAGGAGAGTGAATCTGAATGTGGATCACAACATAGTATTTTCATTTTTTTGTTGTTTGCTTGCATTTTGTTTTCTTTCTCATTTTTTTTCCTTTTTGGTCTGATTTTTAGTGTGCAGCACAACAATTGTAGAAATATGTATAGAAAAACTCATATGTTTAACATTAACAAAAAGAAAAAAAACTCAGCCCAATAGATGGAGTTGATATAATTTTTACTCCCCTCTGCTCCACTGCCATCACTCCACAGCCACCTTCCTTTCTTCTGTTTGTCTTGTCTAGATCCTTATTTTTGTTATATATAAACCTTCTGGCTCTTTTTTCTCCTTTCTAGATAATTCTAGTATCTGGTTCACCATCTTCTTCACTCCACCTCAGTACCCCTTCAAGCATCCAGGGCCTCCCTTTCCTCAGCCTTCCCAATTCCCATGAGCCAGCTGTCTCTATATCCAGTCCATCTCAGTCTGAGGTCACATCTTAGACCTCTGCTTCCCCACTATCCATCTCACTGAGTTTATTTTAGGTACCAAAATTCCTAACTTTGGTTCTGTCTTTCCACATAAAACTACAAACAGGATGAACTTTTATTTTAGCTACTGCATACAAACCGAGATCAGAGGCTGGACAGATAACAATGGTTGCACTTAGGTAGAATCAACTGAGAAAACATATGTAAAAAAACCCAAACCTCTGTAAACTTTAGAGCAATGTTAGTTACCATTACTGTCAATCAATCAGTCAACAACTAATTCTTAAATGCCCACTATATTGCAGGCATTGGTCAGGGCAATGATTGGAGCTTAGTACAAAGAATGAAACAATCTCAACCCCAGATGAGCTTACATTATAATAAAGCAGACATGTACTTATGAAATATATGGCACATAAAGAGATAGACAGACAGACATGGCTAGCTCAGGAGAGATAGAAAAAGAGAGAAGAGACAGACACAGAGAGAGAGACAGAGAGATGAGAGACAGAAAGAGACAGACAAAGATCAGAGAGACGGAGAGAGAAATAAGAGAGACAGACAGAGAGGTGAGAAAGGAACAAGAGACAGAAAGACACAGAGAGAAGGTAAAGTAGCCAAACACAAGGTAATTTGGGAAAAATGGAAGTAGAAGTTGAGAAAATCAGGAAAAGTTTCCTACATAGAACATGGAACTTGAGCTTAAAGGAAGAAAAGACTCCAATGAGATTGTGTTGCAAGAATGAGGGCAATCCAGGTTTGGGGACTCGACCAGTGCAAAGATAGGAAATGAAAAGCCATGAATGACACAGAAAGAAGTAGCTGCAAGAAAATCCATTTGGCTAAATTGCAGAGGTGGGGGGACAGTAATTGTCAATGAAGTTGGAAAGATAGATTTAGGTCATGTCGGAAAGAACTTTAAAAGCTAAATATATTTTATTTGAGACAATGGGAAGCCGGGTGGAATTGGTTGATGAGGAGTTAGAAATGACTGATACTGCTGCTGCTTCAGGCATTTTAAAATCAAGATGTTCTGTCTGTGAAGATAAGTTTTTAAACAAAGCAATGAAATGGGAAATGTTTCTATTGTGAAATATAAAGTCAATTTATTGGGGAAAAAGGGCAGTGAGTCTTTTCCTTTGTCACTAGAGGTCGCTAGAACTCTATCTCAAAAGACAATAGCTGGCACTTCTAAAGGAGCACTTGCATGTCACTTGTTATTCCCTGCTCTGTGTCCACTCCAGACCCAAGGCCCTGCTGGCGATAAGGTCATTTCCATGCTAATAATTCAGTTGGGACCCTGATCAGGACAAATCCATTAGAGTTTAAGCTTGGGCGGCTCCTACAGGGAGAGTCTCCTGGTTTCTTCTCTTGATTTCAACTCTTAACAGTTGCCAGACACATGATGTTGTGACTTCAGTTTTTACTTTCCGTGGGTTCCTGATGTTCTGCAGCAGAAACTGTCCTTATCAATGAGATAAATGGGCACTCTGTCCTCTCCCTGGCACAGAGAAAGGGCAATAGTATCATTTAATTAAAGTAATGTTGAGATATGAGAAGAAAATGCAGTTTGCAGATATGTTCACATCTGCCCAACTCCATTGTTTTAGAGATGAAATAATTGCATTTAAATGATGTCCTGGAGCTCCAGAGAGATGGAGTGTCGCATAGCCAAGGGGCAGAAACAGGACTGGATCTTGGGTCTTCTGCCTCCTTTCGGCTGCACCCCAATATGCTAGCTAGGGGACCCCAATGTCCAATTCTAAAGATATCAGTCACAGAGGAGTTACCAGCTGGGCCAGGAGAGGGAATTGTTGTCAGATGAAGTAATAGAGGACAAGTATTTTAGCTTCACTTCTAACCATCCAATCCTGACAATCTTATCATCTTCTTGCTGTCACTCAACTGCCCCCCTCTGCTTTCCATTTCCCTAGAACCTCCTTTCTCTAGTCATCTCTCCCTTTTATGTCCACCTCTATTACAATGTGAGCTTCTTGAAGAAACTGAAACCATTTTTACTCACATGAAAGTGTTCAAATCACTATTGATCAGAGAAATGCAAATTAAGACATCTCTGAGATACTACTACACACCTGTCAGATTGGCTAAGATGAGAGGAAAAGATAATGATGAATATTGGAGGGGATGTGGGAAAACTGGGACACTGATACATTGTTGGGGAACTGTGAATGAATCCAGCCATTCTGAAGAGCCATTTAGAATTATGCTCAAAAAGTTATCAAACTGTGCATACTCTTTGATCCAGCTGTGTTTCGTGGGCTTATATCCCAAAGAGATCATAAAGGAGGGAAAAATGTGCAAAAATGTTTGTGGCAGCCCTTTTTGTGGTGGCCAGAAACTGGAAACTGAGTGGATGCCCATCAGTTGGAGATTGGCTGAATAAATTGTGGTACATGGATATTATGGAATATTATTGTTCTGTAAGAAACGACCAGCAGCATGATTTCAGGGAGGCCTGGAGAGGCTTACATGAACTGATGCTGAGTGAAGTGAGCAGAACTAGGAGATCATTGTACACAGCAACAACAAGATTATACGATAATCAGTTCTGATGAATGTGACTCTTTCCAACAATGAGATGATTGATGCCAGTTCCAATAATCTTGTGATGAAGAGAGCCATCTACACCCAGAGAGAGGCTGTGGGAACTGAGTGTGGATCATAACATAGTATTTTCATGCTTTCTGTTGTTGTTTGCTCACATTTTGCTTTCCTTCTCAGGTTTGTTTTTTTTTCCTAGATCTATTTTTTTCTTGTGCAGCAAGATAATTGTATAAATATGTATGCATATATTGGATTTAACATATATTTTAACATATTTAATATGTATTGGACTACCTGCCATCTAGGGGAGGGAGGGAGGAGAAGAAAATTTGGAACAGAAAGTTTTGCAAGGGTCAGTGTTGAAAAAATTACCCATGCATATGTTTTGTAAATAAAAAGCTTGAATAAAAAATAAATATTAAAAAAAACCTATAAGCTTCTTAAGGGCAAAGATTGTGTGCATATGTGTGTTTTTAATTTTTATATTATTAGTTTTTAGTGAAAGAAGGCATATAGTAAGTAATTTTTACATTCATTCATCTATTCTAATACTATTACTTATTACTAATTTTATTAATATTGTTATGACTTTATTATTACTTATCTTACAATAATAAATGAGATTATTATCTAACTTCCCTTTGTGGGAGTACTTTGAAAATCTCAAAATATTGTGTAAATATGAATAATTATAAGTTATGCTATAAAATCTGTGAACAATTTTCATCTGGAATATTGAATTATCTTATACAAAATTGAGAGACTTAGTTAATGATAGAATTATTTACAGAAAATCATGAAATGTTAGGAATGGAAGGGACCTTAACAGCCAAAGGATCATAGAGTTTCAAGTCAGAAAGATCTGGAACCATTTATTTTACACATAAGGAAATAGGCCCAGGGATATGATAGACTTGCCAGTTAGCTAAACAATCATGGACAAGAAGGAGGGAAGGAAACAAGAAACACCTACTAAGTATCAGGCTCTGAGCTAAGCACTTTACAAATATTATGTCATTTGCTCCTCATATTAACCCCAATAAGTGCTGCTAATATCTCTTTTTAAGAGTTGAGGAAACTGAGGCAAATAGAAGTGATTTACATAGCTAGTAATTGTCTCAGCAATGTTTGGACTCATATATTCTTGATTAGAGGTCTACTATTCCTACCATGGCACATCCGTAAGATCCAAAGACCCCAAATCTAAAACTAGAAAGGACTTACAAGTTATTAGTCCAAGCTTCTCTCATTTTACATATGGGAAGATTCAGATCCAGAGAAGTTAGCCACTTTTCACAAAAGTCAAAATTGGCAGGAATAGAATTTTAATCCAGACCCTCTTATTTTAAATCTGCTTGCTTTACTACACCACTTTGAGGAAAAGAAAAAGGACTTGCATCTGTCTCCTTCCTAGTCTCAGGCTCTGAATATGAGTTAGAACCCCGTAGTTTTTTTCTATTTATTTGAAATAAATGGTTATTCTTGTGCAATCATGCCTCAAAAAGTGCTCTTTGGTTCTTTGCAAAGAACAAGGCCTTCATCTTTTTAAAAATAAATACATTTTCTGATTATACAAAAACATTCTTTTAAAAAAACATTTCCTTATGAATCATGTTAGGAGAGAAAAATAAGAACAAAAAGGAAAAACCACAAGAGGAAAAAAAAAGTGAACAGAGCATGTGCTGATTCACATTCATTCTCCATAGTTCTCTCTCTGGATGCAGATGGCATTTTCCATCCAAAGTTTATTGGAATTGCCTTGGATCACTGAACTGCTGAGAAGAACCAAGTCTTTCATAGTTGATCATTGCATAATCTTGCTTTTACTGTGTACAATGTATTCTTGGTTCTGCTCGTTTCACTCACCATCATCAGTTCATGTAAATTTTTTTAGACTTTCTAACATCAGCTTGTTCATCATTTTTAATAGAACAATAATATTACATTACTTTTATATACCATAAATTATTCAGCCATTCCACAATGGATGGTCATCTACTCATTTTCCAATTTTTGTCACCAAAAAAAAGAGCAGCTACAAATATTTTTGCACATGTGCAAGTTCTTCATCTTAACAGCAATTCCTATTTATACAGAACTCATATCTGAGTCCTTTTCTTAGAACAATTCTGAAGCTAGATAGCTGATATAAATATTATCACTCCTATTTTATACATAAAGATAATATGGTACAGAAAGATTCAACGTAGGATTAGTTAACATTGAGGATCTGGATCCTCAGGATTCTTATTCTGTCTAGTGATTTTTATACTAATGAGGTTATACAGATTGAGTCTCATCCATTACTATCTTTATATGAAAACAAAAAGGACCTACAATAGAACCACTAAATGTGGATACTGAGAAATGAAAGCTAGAAGGATCCTCTGAAGTCAGCTAATTCAACTCCCTCATTTTGCAGAAAAGGAAACTGAGACCAAGAGAGACGAAATGATTGATGGTAGGAAGTTAAAGGACTCTCTTCATTGGACTATCTAATTTCATATATACTGAACCTGCCACTTACTGTGTGTCTTATGAAAATTGCTTTACATCTCTGGGTCTCAACTTCTTTATCTATTAGATGAAGGACTTAGATTAGATGAACCTGAGGGATCTTTCCAGATCTAAATCCATTAATGATATCCAGAATTCATTCACCTGTTGGTTTTTCTGCAATAATTGTACTCTTTTTAAACATTTTTTTCAAGTTTTAAAACATGTTTATTTAAAGTTTTAAATTCCAAGTTCTATCCCTTCCTCCCTACCTTTTGAGATGGTAAGCAATCAGCTATAAGTTATGTGGGCAATTCTGTAAAACATTTCCATATTAGTCATTTTGTATAAGAAGACTCAAATAAAAGAAAAAAATGTAAAAGTGAAAAATAGCATGCTTCAGTTTGCATTTAAACAATATCAGTTCTTTCTCTGGAGAAAGATAGTATGCTTCATCATTAGTCCTTTGAGATTGTCTTAGATTATTGTATTGCCAAGAAGAACTAAGTCATTTACAATTCTTGATCAAACAATATTGCTGTTACTGTGTACAATGTTCTCATGGTCCTGTTCACTTGTCTTTCCAGGTTTTTTTTTCAATCATCCTGCTTGTCATTTCTTACATCACAATAATATTCCATTACAATCATATGCCAAAAATTGTTTAGCCATTCCCCAATTAATAGGCATCCCTTCAATTTTTAATTCAATTCAAAAAGAGCTGCTATAAATATTTAAGTATAAATAGTCCCTTTTCCCTTTTTTGTAGATGTGTTTGAGATATAGTAATAGTACTATTGCTGAATCAAAGGGTATGGCACAGTTTCATAGCCCTTTGGACATAATTCCAGATTGCTCTCCAGAATAGTTGGATCAGTTCACAACTCCACCAACAATGCATAGTGTCCTAGTTTTCCTACATCCCCTCCAACATCCAACATTTTTCTTTTTTCTCATATTAGTCGGTAATTGTTCTCTTGACAAAGATGTACTTGGAGTACACTTATTCAATAGATGATACTAGGGATTGCATAAGAGAAAACTGGTCCTGATTCTTTTCTTATTGTCCAAAAAGTTTCAAAATGGAGTGGGATTTGTTTCTTTATGCACTAAGTTGAATAAAATATTGATTTGCCAATGAACTCAGTAACCTTTTAAAAGGGAAAAAATAGAAGACTCAAGTTCCTATTTGGGAGCAAGAAGAAACACAGTCTGCAAAGTAATGAATATGAAGCAAAATGATTATTTCAGGGAACACACCTGGTTACACTCAAAAGATATAAAAATGCCTTGAT
The DNA here is from genome assembly GCF_048593235.1 of Sminthopsis crassicaudata. Classification (NCBI taxonomy): domain Eukaryota; kingdom Metazoa; phylum Chordata; class Mammalia; order Dasyuromorphia; family Dasyuridae; genus Sminthopsis; species Sminthopsis crassicaudata. Next base: position 68,350,340 of record NC_133622.1, read on the forward strand.
TTAGCATATTTCATTTTGAAATATTCATGCAGTGTGTTTGGGACCATCTAGTTCCTTGAGATTAGGTAGATTTTCTGTGTGTATGATGTGAGTATGTCAAGTTGAAGCTTCAAAATAATCTCTGGGGTTTTTTCCCTTTCAATTTGGTAATTAGCCACTTTTTCACTATATAGATGAATGCTTCAAGTTGTCTCAAATGCAAAAACTACTGTTTAACTGAATGAATATTCACAAAAAGACATTTCTTTCCATCGTTATTAATAGCTAAACAACATTGTGGTCAACCCAATAGAGCACAACAGTTTAAGACAATAGATTCTATGCTAGGAACTTGGATTTAGTGCTGTAAGGAATTTTAGATACTTTTAGTGTGATCTCATTTTACCCATGAGGAGACTGAAGTTTAGAGAGATGGAAAGTCATACCTAGGGTCACATAGATATTATAAGAGATAGAAACAGAATTTCCCCTTAAAGCTCCAGCTCTACCTTCTACATAAAAGTCTTTCCTGATCTCTCTAGTTGCTCTTTCTTTGCAGCCATCAGGCAGCTTGGTGGTGTAAGAGACAGAGAGCTGGATTTGGAGGCCAGAAGATCTGAGTTTTAATTCCATGTCAGAAACCTATTTAGTTATGTGGCCTTGATCAAGTCCATTTATCTCTCTCAATTTCAGTTTTCTCTCCTGTAAAATTATAATACCTACCTCAGAGAAGCAAATGAAACAAACACAGACATTTATATATACACAATGTATACATACATATATATATATATGCACACATGCATATGCATATGTGTCTATTTATATGTATTATATACATACATAAAGCTAAACACACATACATATATGTATATATCATTTGGTTTGTATACACATATCTTTAAATGCTCTATAATTCTAATTATTTTTTAAATTTATTCCCTATTTATCTATGTACATAGGCATCTCAATAGAACATAAAATCCTTGAGGGCAGGGACTGTTCTATTTTTGTATTCTTAGTATCTAGCAAAGTGGCTAGCAGGCATAAGGTAGGAGTTTCATAATTTGTCGATTAGCTGATAGTTTGAAATAATTCTTTTCTTAGTGCTAAAGAAGATAATATAATTGTGTGTGTGTGTGTGTGTGTGTGTGTGTGTGTGTATAAAATTGTGTATATCTCCCCATGTTTTTCAGTTTGGGAGAATTACTCTTCTCCCCCCTATTAAGACTGGAGATTTAATTGTGCTGGTAGCACACAATTTCATTCCTCACTTAACAGAACTAGAGAGTGTCTTGGGTAGAATACTGGCTCTTTAGTCAGGAGGGCCTGTGTGACCCTAGACAAGTCACTTAACCCTGTTTAGCTCAATTTCCTCATCTATAAAATGATCTGGAGAAGGCATGGCAAACTATTTCAGTATCTTGCCAAAAAAACTCCAAATGAGGTTATGAAGAATAGGAAATTACTAAACAATAACAACATAACAAAAGGTTTACAGGCTGGCAGAATAGTTATGCTGATTTTTACTCCACCTCTGCTTTCTTCCATGAATCCTCTTAATGTGACCCAACCTAAAGCATAGTTCATGGATACTGTTGTACCATGAAGCACCTCAATAGTTGGTAGGGAACAGTGAGCACCATTTTCCTTCCCCTGCATATGTTTTTAATATTAATGGAAGAAAATTTAACCTATAATTCTATGACGTAAAACACATAATGTGATTTTTTTTTTAGATCTAGGAAGTAAATAATCAGAATGATTTTATTTTCTTTAGACGTTCAATAAGCATTTATGAAGGGCCTAAACTGTGCCAGATTTTTAAGGCCCCCTCCAAACCCCAAATAGGGTCACAAGGAATGAGACATAGGTGAAGTAACTGAAAAACAACAAAACTTTTCTGGGAATGACTTCTTTTCTCAGGGGTTATCTATGAAGTCACTTTCACAACAGTTCAGATTTCCCTATACACCAAAATGGAATGAGTGACATGTAGTCAAGGTAATTGTTGCAAAAGTATCTATTCAGAATCAGGATTTCAGAATTGGAAGGGAACCCAGAGACCTTCACACATCAAGAAAACTTATTTCTGCAATTGACTCCTAAAATGTTCTTCTCTAAAAATATAATGTTCTCTGGGAGCAGGTTTCTTGGGGAGCTTCTGGAAGCAACCTTAGTTTCAGTTCAGTTCAATAATCACCTCAACTGCAGCCAGGGATTAAAAGTCTAAATCCTTTATTTTCTCCTTCAAAATAGCCCAGTTAGCTTTCTTAGATGCCTATCTTGCTCCTTCATTCCAAGAGCTCTTGCTGCTAGTCCTTTGACTCTGCCAGCTTCAGCCTCTCTTCTTCTGAATGTCTCCAGCCAACACAAAGATGGAAGTTGGAATGAACCTCATTCTGCCTCTGAGAGTGGGCTTGTGGGTTAGTGGGGTTGTGGGAGCTCCTTCTTATATATGCTCTCTTAAAGGTGTGAATCTTGCAGAACTCTAGTAAGTACTAAGTACATTACTATTGTCTCTATCAATTCCACTGTCTTAGCACCTTGTAAGAATTCTAACATCTCCCACTTTCTTTTGATTTAAAACATAAGGTGGTCATGACCCCCTGACTTCTCAAGGAGTGAGAACTCCAAAAAAGAAGGTGATCATGCCTTCTCTGGCTGCTCAAAAAAGAAATGAAAACACCATAAAAAGAAGGTGATCACGCCCTCTCTGACATCTCAGGAAGGGAGATGAAAACACCTAAGGAAATGGGAAATCAAATCAGATTAGTGGTTTTCTAAAGGGCTCACTTGAAACAGGTATACATAAATCCATCAATATGGGAAGTATTATACATAATTACATAAATTACATAAGTCCATAGTAATATAACACAGGCTAGTAGTGATGTAACAAATAACATGAATCAACGTGAGGAATTTATACATGTCCATAAGTTCTAAAAATAGTCCAAAAGGAATCTATTGTCCATTAGTTCATGTGCCAGGAATCCAATAATTCCTGCAAATTTTGAAGTCCTGAAAAAGTCTCATCTTATGTTATGGAATCCAATGATTCCTGATGGTTTTCAAGTCCTGCAACAGCCTTTATCAACAATTTTTCATCTCAAGGAATCCAGTGATTCCTGCTGGTTTTCAAGTCCTGCAACAGTCTTATATTGTGTTAAGGAATCCAATGATTCCTGCAGATTTTGTTCTTAGGTCTTCTCCTGTTTCCAGATTTTTCTCTTTTTCTGTCTCTCTCCAGGTGCTTGTTGCCACCCATCTGTTTCCTTCTCCATCTGCAGGAATATAAGCAAACCCTATCTCCCAAGCATTTAACTTATCTAATTCCCTTCTATTTACCACTTTCTAGATCTCTCCTCATCACCTGGCAATTGCATTGGAGCTGTTTACACTGGATACTGCCCTTTTGGTTTAAAAAACCTGTATTCTCCCAATTGTAATTCCTTTCTGCTATCTAATTGCTTTTCTGTTGGTTTATTAGGTAATCCCTTTCTGCCATCTGATTCTTTTTGGCTGATAGATCGCATCAGAGTCCTGAACTTCTAAAGACTCTGGGTGTAAACTCAGTTGCCATCATGTCCCACCTGTCTTTTGTATGATATCTTGGAGTTGGGCCCTGCTTCTCATTTCCCTGGGTCAATCTACATTCTGAGGCCCAGTGGAAACCCTTGTGGCATTTTGGACATAGGGTTTTAGATCTTCTCTCAGCCTGTCCTCTCACTCTATCTCTATATCTAGACTGGGCTCTCAGATGTCTTAGTTTTCCACACTGAAAACATCAACAATTTTCTCTAGAAGTCTCTTGCCAAGAGGGACCCTGTCTTCCTATATTCATCATAGTTTGGGTATAATAAGTACTTGTGCACACTGTGGCACAGAGTCTTATGATCTCAAGGAGCATCTTTGTGTAGTCCCCATATAATTCTTTTGCAAATCTCATTAGCAATGAGATTTTGGTCATTATTTCTGTAGCTGCATTTTCTCCAATGGTTCTTGTGATAGCTGTTCGCAAACATCCCACAAAATCTGCAAAGGGTTCATTAGGACCTTGCTCTATTTTTGTGAAAACTTCCCCTCGATCTTTTTGTCCAGGGAGGGAATCCTAAGCTTTTGTTGCAGCAGTGGCAATCTATTCATAAGCTGTTGTGGGGTAATTAATCTGTTCTGAATTCTCTCAATACTGACCTTCACCTGCTAGTTGGTCAAAAGTGATTTGTACATTAACTCCTGTTTGTATCTGGCTTAAATCCTACATAATTCATGAAACTCCAAAAGCTACAACAAGCTTTGTCCAGGTTCTAAACATATCCTTGCTATGGATTTCCAATCACTAGGGGTTAGTATTTCATAAGCCAAACTATCTAGTAACATCTTAATATAAGATGATGTAGCCCCATAAAGAGTGCAACCCTTTTTCAAATCCTTAATTTTTTTCCAGATCAAAAGGAGTGTATTTTCTCCTTTTTTGACCTGAAAGGTGAAGCTTTTCACTCATAGGGTATGCATTTATTTTTAAATCAGATACATCTTCTCCTTCATTTTTTGCCTTAAAAAATGCTTTTTGTAATCTTGTCATGGCTGTTTCATAGGAGGTCCTGACTGTGTTTCTCCCTCTCTGCCTCCTCCTTCTCCCTCCACCCATGAAAGGTTAATTGAGGGAGGTAGGTCAGAAGATGGGAAATGCTCCTGTTGTGAAGTGCCACACTAAGAATTGTACTTAACTCCATTCTTATGATTCTTCATCCTTTTCACTTAGTTTAGTTGACTCCTCCCCCAGCTGCTCTTTCTTCTTTTTCCTTATTGTATAACTTATATAATTTCCTAAAGCCAGTTAAATTATATGTATTAAATGTGTCTTTGGAAATTGAGTTTGGATTGGAATTGTAGTATTCACCTAGTTGCTCTCCTACTAATTTCCACTCATTTGGATTCAATTCTTTTTCCTTAGAGAACCAAGGAGATGTATACTGTACAGTTTCTAAAAGTTGTGATCTGCTCCCAAATTTTAATCAAACCTTGGCTTTTCATAAGTCTGGCAATGTTCTCTAGACATTTTCCTTGAAGAGGAAAAGAAGGCTGTTTTCTAAACATTTGCCCCATTTTAGCTGAAATACTACTTTATCTCTTTCCTTGTTGTATTCACCCTAATTTCTGGGTTGAGGAGACTTTTCCACTGGATCAGGATCAGAGGCTTTTCCACTGAAATCAGGATCATGTCTGTCCCTGTTTAGGTGTTTAGGTGCCAAAATGTAATGTTCTTCTCTAAAAATATCATGTTCTCTGGGAGCAGATTTCTTGGGGAGCTTTTGGAAGCAGTCTTAGTTTCAGTTCAGTTCAATAATTACCTCAAATGCAGCCAGGGATCAAAAGTCCAAATCTTTTATTTTCTCCTTCAAAATAGCCCAGTTAGCTTTCTTAAAGGCCTATCTCTCCTTGGTTCCAAGAGCTCTTGCTGCTAGTCCTTTGACTCTGCCAGCTTCCGCCTCTCTTCTTCTGAATGTCTCTAGCCAGCATAAATGTGGAAGTTGGAATGAACCTGACTCTGCCTCTGAGTCTTGTGGGTTAGTGGGGTTGTGGGAGCTCCTTTTTATATATTCTCTCTTAAAGGTGTGAATCTTGCAGAACTCTAGTAAGTACTAAGCACATAATTATTGTCTCTATCAATTCCATTGTCTTAGCACCTTGTAAGAATTCTAACAGACTCCTGGCCGCAAAATACTTGACAAGGAGTCATCTAGATTTTCTTTGAAGACCTCCAGTTAAAGGCAACCCACTGCTTGCAGCCTGTTCCACTTTTGCACAGCTCTAATTTTTTTTGGAAATATGTTTTATATCAAGGATAAATTTCTTGCAATTTTACACATAGCCTTCAATTTTATATTTTGGAGCCAAACAGCTAAAATTGAATTCTTTTTCTATGTCAGCTTTTCAAATACCTGAGAATTGCTACCATGTTCCCTTCTCCAGACTAAACATCTTCAGTTCTTTCAATGGACACTCGTATAACATGAACTTGAAGTTCTCTATCTTTACTCCCCTCCTTTCAATGTTTTCCAGTTTATAATGCCCTTTCTTAAAAATATGACATTTAGCAAAACACACTAATTCATCCAGCAAATATTTATTAATCATAATCTGTAAGGCATAGATCTAGGCACTAGATCTGATAAGCCTCTAGTTAGTTTGTGAAAGGAGACAGAAAGAATGGGATTCTGTTTTTATTTCTGACTCTTTAAAATAAGGGAAGAAGAAATGAAAATGCATGTTACAATTAGTGCTTCCATGTTTACATTTTAGAAGAAAAAATGACATCATTTTGTTTTTGTTACAAAGGTAGAGCAGCACTAGATTGTGGAGGCCTAGAGGAGGTGCTGGGTGCTTTCTAATTTGCTTAACTGAAAGCCAATATTGATTCTTTCATACTAAGCATTATGGAACACTTACAAAGCTTTGCTTCTTGAGGAAATGAGGCCTCTAAGTAGGGCAGAAGCTCTGAAGCAAAAATATTTGTTTTATATGTCTGGTGGATAATAGTGTTCAGCTAGGATAGATAGAGTAAGACTTCTTTGAATCACATTTCAATTACACGGTCAGTGTTGCAATGATAATCAGGTATCAGGAGGTACAGAATAATAGAAACTTGGCAGAAAGATGGCATTTTGGATTGAGTATTAGACTTGGACTCAGGAAGACAAGGGTTGAATTCTTGCCTCTGACAATGACTAGTTCTGTGATGTTAATACTTTGCCTCCTAGGGGCAGTAGATGGCACAGTGGATAGAGCATCAGCCTTGAATTCAGGAGGACCTGAGTTCAAATCTTGTAGCAGACACTTAACACTTCCTAGCTGTGTGACCCTGGGCAAGTCACTTAACCCCAGCCTCAGGGGGAAAAAAAATACTTTGCCTCCTATAGTGTCAATTTTCTCATGTATTAAATGAGGGAGATGGATTAGATAGTCAAGTAACCTCTAATGCATTATTGGAGTTATGAACTGATCCACCTATTATGGAGAAAAATCTGGAACTATGCCCAAAGGGCTACAAAATTGTGCATACCCTTTGGCCCAGCAGTGCTAATACTGGATCTGTATGCCAAAGAAGTCATAGAGAAGGGAAAAAGATCCATATAGGCAAAAATGTTTGCAGCAGCTCTTTTTGTGGTGAGAAAGAAGTGGTAAAGAAGTAGAAGCTCATCAATTGGGGAATGGCTAAACAAGTTGTGGTACATGAATGTAATGGAATATTATAGTTCTATAAAAATGATGAACAGGCTGCTTATAGAAAGAATTACATGAACTGATACTGAGGGAAACAAGCAGAACCAGGAATACATGTACACAATAACAGTAAGAATGTGCAATGATCAACTATAAAAGACTTGGTTCTTCTTAGCAGTTCAGTGATTCAAAGCAATCCCAATAGACTTTTGTAAAGGGCTAGAACTGAGGAAATGCACTTGGATAATGGAGCACGTGAGACTAATTGCCAATTGGATGGTTCCATATTAATTTGTTTGAAGGTTGACCCTTCCCAGCTGTTCTGTGCTGACTTGATTGGTGGGACAAAGAGGAGGAAGTGACGTGTGTGGGAGGAGTCGGAGGAGGAAGAGGAAATTAAGATGCTGAAGCTCAGTCAGTCTCTCCTGGCGTTTGAGGGAGGAAGGTGTGTGAGAGATTGCTAGACCTAATCCCCTGACCTTGACCGTAAAAGATCAAGAATAAAAATGTTTAGTGATCCTGACTCCGGCTGATTCCTGGGAAGATAGATTTCCAACAGACTTTGGACAGAAAATGGTATCTGCATCCAGAAAAAGAATTAAGGAGATTGAATGTAAATCAGCACATGCTATGTTCACTTCTTTCTTTCTGTTTATCTCTCCCAAGGTTTTTCCCTTTTGCTCTGATTTTTCCCTCCCAACATGATTCATAAAGCAATATATATTAAAAAATAAACTTACTGGGGACAGTTAGGTGGCACAATGGGTAGAGTACCAGCCCTGAAGTCAATAGAATTTAAGTTCAAACCTGGCTTCATACACTTAACACTTCCTAGCTGTGTGGCTCTGGGCAAGTCACTTAACCCCAATTGCCTCAGCAAAAATAAATAAATAAATAAAAATAAACAATAAAAAAGATAAATTTTTTAAAAGACATCAAGTTACATCAGATGAGGAGGCACAAAACACCTATTTCAATAGGTAAAAAGCGAGAGGGATGAGTCATCAGATTCCCTCAAGAGGGAATAAAATGCAGACTAGTTCAATATATAAATTTATCTTACCCTATAGGGAAGTAGAAGGAAAAAAGGAAAAGAAAAGGAAAGAGGGAAAGTTGATAGAAGGGAAGGCAGAAGTAGAAGGGGAAAGAGGAAAGAAAAAAGGTGGGGCTGATAGAAGGGAGGGCAGACTAAGGGAGTGCAAAGCACAGGTGAGGAGAGAAAGGGTGAAAGAAAAGAGAAAAGTATAATTGGGGGAAAATAGCATGGAGAAAAATACACAAAATGTAATCACAACTGTGAATTACCTGGGAGATTTTATAGTAGATGAATGATAGTAGAATGGATTAAAAGCCAGAATTCCACAAGATGTTGTTTACAAGAAATACATTTGCTGCAGAGAGATATACACAGAATAAAGGTAAAAGGGTGGAGAAGAATAGTTTATGTTTCAGCTGAAGTGAAAGAAAAAAAAAAAGCAGGGGAAGTGATTCTGATAGACAAAACAAAAGCAAAAATAGGTCTAATAAGAGAGCTAAGGAAGGAAACTATTATCTTGCTAAAGAGTATCATAGATTTATAAGATTCAGAGGAAATGGAAGATAGTTTACTAGTATTCTAACGTCTTTTAGCATAGCCCCCAATGCTGCGTTAATCTATGTAGCAGTGCCTCTCCTAGAGCCTCTTGAGGACATTACTATATCAGGACCTTGGACAGGGGTGGCGATCTTGTAAACCCAATACCTCATCCACACAGTTGTATCATTCCCCTTGGGGTCCTTTCTTATAGAATTATAGATCATAGATGTAGAGATAGAAGAAATCTTAGAAGTCATCTGGTCCAAATCCTTCATTTTTACAAATGAAGTAACTGAGTCCCAGTGAGGTTAAGAGACTCACAGGGAGTGACAGAACTAGTATTTGAACCTAAATCCACTACTGACTCTAAATTCAGTGCCCTTTCCACTATACCATCGTTCAATCTAGGGCTATTACTCATTCAATCTCTTTATCTTTGGGGCCACACCCTTTCCTTTTTACATCCACAAACCATCATTTAATTGAATTAAAGGGTAATAAAAGCAAGAGTGTTTGTATTTATCAGAAATAATCGATATAGCATTTCTCCTGACCCACAAGAAGCTTCATTCCCACTGACTTCCTCAGCAGGATGAAAAAAAAAACAATATTTTGTGCTTAATACAATCAGCTCCCACTGGGCTAAGGGAGGAGTGGTTCAGTCACTCACAGGAATCAGTAAATTCCTGCTGGGAACCTGAATTCTTCCCCTACCTATAAAAGCTTTTATTCTGTACCTATTGGCTCTCTTTTCTTCTCTCTCATTAGCTTCATTGAACAGGAACTTGGTTGCTCTGTTGTGTTATACTTTCTGCATAGCACTGCCAATTATAGGATGTGCTCCCTGTCTCTGAGGAAAAAAAAAAAAAAAAAAAAAAAAAAAGATTTTGCTCATCACAGTGACCTCATCTTGCTCCTTTTCTTTCTCTGGTAGAGTTTCTAACCTTGTCCTTCAGTCTGCATGCCCTGTGATCTCTTTATCCCACACAAGATTCTAGGAAATAATTCAGGACTGATATGCTCTCCAAATACTTTTAGAAGATTTAGTCCATGATGAAAAGCAAAAGATTGCACTGGTACAAGTCTGCTAGCTAGCTAATAATAGGTCAATCTTCTTGGGAAAAGTTGTATATATTGGTGCTTGCACTGAGCCATGACCATGATCTTAATCCCTTGCTATCTAGCTCATAACTCCATCACTCTACTGAAATGATCCTTTCCTAATCAGTAGATCCAATGATCAGATGAAATCATGGCTCTTTTGAACTACTAGAGCTATAAACAAGAATTAAGGAAAATAATTCATAATTGGAAAAGTTTACTAAGCTAACTAGAATACTGAGTCAATTTTCCATACAAGACAATCAAATATGCTTCATTGTACTATATTAAAGGTTGTTTCAAAACTAAATCAGTTTGTTTTCACAATTCGGTCACTATGTTCCTCTGTCCTTTCTTTGATAGAAATCTAAGCCTACGTGTCTCCTCTATTTTGACACTATTTTCTTTAATAATCACTTATCATGTTTTTTGCTGAGTCAACTGGGGTTAAGGGACTTACCCAGGGTCACACATCTAGGAAGTGTTATGTGTCTGAGGCCAGATTTGATCTCAGGTCCTCCTGACTTCAGGACTGGTGCTCTATCCACTGCGCCCCCTAGCTGTCCCAAGAATCACTTATTTTAAATATTGTGATATTGGAAGCATTCCTTTTGGTCTTTTAATATTATGTAAAGACTGGCAACACAGCACTTAAACTGTACACTTATTACACCTCTGTTTAAATAAATTGAATTGTTTTGTTGTTACATCATCTAGATTTATCTTTTGTATTCCTCTTCCTCCTCCCTCCCACAGTGCCATCCTTTAGAACAAAGTCTGTCTGAAAACATCTGTTTGTTTTAGAAAGGGGGGGGGGGAGATCAAAGCATTGGAAAAAAATATGACATTATACACTACTTTTCACATTTGTAGACTCTCACCTCTGCAAAGGGGAAAAGGGAGAGGGAAAGAACTCCCCTTATATTTTTTCTCTTTGGGGATAAACTTATTTTTTATAATTTTACATCATTCAGTTTCAATTGTTTTGTGGCATTACTCTTTCCATTGACATTGATTCTTCCTTTTTAATATATGGCTGGCCTACCTTCTTTGCTGGCCATTATTTCCTTGAGAATGTAATATGCTTGTAGAAGAACATTGCTCCTCCCCCACTCCATTACAAGAAGTCTTGTGAGGGAGAACTACTTGATACACAGGAGGATTGAAAGAAAAAGACGGAGTCAAAAGCTGTCTATCCTTCTTAAATTATTACAAACCCTTTTCTGATACACTCTTGGAATAAGGGACCAGTAGGGAAGTTGCTTTATCATCCCAAAGTATTTGAATCCTTTAACATCAAACTAGTATTGGGGGTCATGCAAGCCATGACTGCAAATTCTCCAAGGAGTTCAACTTGAATTACTCACATAGATACACATTACATCACTATAGGGCTGTTTACAGCAAAGTAGATCTATACTTCCAATTCTAGCAGGCAAGGAGTTCGTAGAGCTGTAATAGTGAACTTAAGTGATGCAAGAGGGAACAATGTACAGTTATAAAAATGGACAGAGAAACAAGTCCCCTCTATAATATAGTGTCATGGAAAGATAGCAGTCATGGACGGCAACACCAGTATTACAATGAGATGACTGATGCCAGTTCCAATGATCTTGTGGTGAAGAGAGCCCTCCACACCCAGAGGGAGGACTGTGGGAACTGAAAATGGATCCCAACATAACATTCTCATTCTTTTTGTTGTTTTCCGCTTGCATTTTTTTCTTACTCATTTTATCATTTGATTTTTTGTGTGTGTGCAGCAAGAGAATTGTATAAATATGTTTATATGTATTGGAATTAATATATATTTTAACATGTGTCATGTATATTGGATCCTTTGCCATCTAGGAGAAGGGAGGGGAAAATCTGAAACACAAGGCTTTGCAAGGGTCAGTTCTGAAAAATTATCCGTACAAATGTTTTGAAAATAAAAAGCTTTAAAAAAAAAAAAAGATAGAAGTCATGGACAATGATTACCAGAGGCTGCTTAAAGATATAATGCTTGATGGACCTGCTTATATATATTGCATTTAACACATGCATTAACATATTTAACATGTATTGGACTAGCTGCCATCTGAAAGAAGGGGTGGGGGGAAGGAGGGGAAAAGTTGGAACAAAAAAATTGGAATAACTGTCAATGCTGAAAAATTACCCATGCATATATCTTGTAAATAAAAAGCTATTAAAAAAAAAAAAAAAAGATATAGCGCTTGCTGCAAGAATTAGAAGTACAGGTTTGGTTATGGTAAGCCAAAAGTCACTTGTTTGGATTGATATTTTAGTTGAATGTTTTACTCTCTGCCTTTAGGGATAGATTAAAGTGGATGGGATATATACCTGCAGAGACCACTTGAATGCATGACATGTACCGTGACTCTTTAAAGCCAGTTAGAATAAAAGGCCAAGAGGATTCTTTGGGAGGGACTTGTGGAAACTCGAGAAGAGAATCACAAGATGAAGAGGTGTGTCTGCGTGTACACAGTGATCTGGGTGTACACGTAGATGTATATGTGTATTCTAATCTGCCCCAGCGGAGGGAGGTCGCCGTTCTCTAACACAAAAAAGGATCCCCGTTAGTGCGAGCCCTTTCGTCACTCTCCTTGTACAGTGCCAAATCATCCGGAGCGGTGGGAGAATTCTCCCGAATAACTCATATTTGGAGGGGCTCTAACGTTTTCGAAACGCTTTTGCTGCCTGTATTTCTTGCTGGAACCTCACAATCGCTCTCCGAGGCAGGCCTTGCAGGCCTTATCATTCCCATCGTAGAGGGGAGGACATGAAGCGGACAGAGGGTCTCACAGCCAGCTCAAGGCCCATCAAAGGCTTATCCCTTCCTGCGCTCCTTCCAGGGCCCGGCTGCTCGTCCTTGTTCTCGCAGAGGACCAAAATGGCTTCCCTCGCCTACAGAATGAGGAGGGAGGGCAGGGGGCAGAATTTTTTAAATTTGGACACAAGTTTTCACAAGGGAGAATGCTGAAAACTATCTTTACATATACTTTGAAAATAAGCTATTATTAAAATGCTTGTTTTGGTTTCAGAACCTTCCCAGTCTTAATTTGAGAACCCCCAAAAAGCTTCCGTTCACATCTCGGGCCTTTTACCCATTAGACATTACGCTGTATCGGTAACAGAACTGGGGCCGCACGAACTCCCGAGAGGCTCGGGCAGCGCGGGGGCTCAGACGCCATTCTGTCGCTGGCGGTGGACAGAGGCCCTTGGAGTCGCGAAGCCCGAGCTGTGTCTCAGACACCCACTAGCGAGAAGGGCCGACGCTTTCCTCGAACACGTGATGCCATTTTGGCCTCAGGAGAACAAAGGACCCCCAGCCCGTGCCCTGGAGAGGAGAGGCCCTGAAGGTCAGCTCTGCTCCCTGCCTGAAGGAGCAGCCTCTCCCAGAGTCCGTGGCTGCATTCTGCTCGGCTCGCACACTGCCGATTCCAGTCTCCCGGAGGATCCCCCTGTGGATCCCCCTGGCCCGGCGGGGGCGGACACCACGGGGGACCTTGCGAAGCTCCCACTCTCCGCCTTTAACAGGGTAGATACAAACTCTTGCGCGGCTGCAAGATGCAGATGCATCAAAACTCCCCGCTAAGAGCCGCAGGGGTCCCGCGGCATTCACCGAACGCGCTTCCTTCCCGAGAAGCAGCAGCCTGCAACGGGCTGAGGGGGGAAGCGGGACCCAGGGTGAGCCTAAGCCTAGATTTTTGGGACAGGACGCAGCTTCGGATCTTCAACTCAAGGGACACAGGCCCCGGGCCAAGCCGTGCACACCTCAGACAGCCTCAGAGCGCACCCCGATGAGAGTGGCTCGTTGGAGACCCCGCCCGCCTCGCCCCGCCCACATCGTCTCCTGATTGGCCGATAGCATCCTTCCTTGGGCCTCGCTCCTCCCTCCCCTCGGGCTTTAGGAGTCCGGGTAGCTAACTGAAGAAGCCTCAGGGACTGCAAGTTAAGAGCGGCGAGAAGCATCAGCAGGTCAAAGCGCTGGCGCAGGCGCAGAAACCGACCGACAGCAGCCTGGCCGCCGCTTGGGGGAGAGGGGGAGGTGCGAGCGGGAGGGAGGAAGGGAGGCCCCTGGTGGTCAGCGCATGCTCAGTGGCGACGGAGGCGGGACCGTTGGTGTCGCTCGTAGGGTTCCGGGCTCGGGCTCCAGACCTCGGCGTCGTGTGATCCCTCCCCCTCCTAGCGCCTCGGGCGGCAGGTGAGGCCCTGCGGGAGCCGAAGTCAGCTCCGGGCGGGGATAGGTCTCCGGCCCGGGCGCTGCAGGCCGCGGGCACTGCCTAAGCGATTTGGGTTGCCGGGAGTGGCCGGAACAGGGCCGGGCTCGGGGTGACGGGCGGCCGGGAGCCCGGCGGGGGGCCGTCAGGGAGGCGAAGGGTGGGGGGTCAGCGGCGACCAGCGGGAGGGGCCCGGCCTGCCTAGAGTGCCCCGGGGTCTCGCGGCGGATCCCGCGCTAGGCCTCATCCTCCGCGTCTGTGAAATGGGGGTTGTAGCCCCTGCGTGCGCCCGTGAGGGGCGGTGGCTGTCACGGGCCGGATGCACGTGTGCGTCCTCTCGGAGCCTCGTCCGAGCCTTTCAGATCTAAGTGGCCCTCGCGGAGGGCTGGGGAGGCATGAACAAAAGCCTCTTTTGAAGGAGCTCCTCCTGTGAGCCTCAGCCCGCCTCCCCTCCTCCCTCCCCCCCCCCCCCCCCGCGGCAGGTAGCGGCTACCATTCTCCCTTTAACAGCTGAGGAAACTGAGGCAGAGGGGGAGGACACAGAAATAAAAGGCGGCTCTCCTGCCTCGCGGAGCAGCTCTTCCCACCCCTAGTTGTCCTTTGTAAGGAAAGGGGGTAGCAATTAGACGGTCTCCCAGCTCTAGGCCCTCGGGTCGCACCCTGACCAACCGGCTGGATCACCCCGCGGGTGGCCATAGGGGGTCCGGGGCCCACCCCGACGTGGGCGTTGTCTTCGCCGGCAAACGAAGGCGCTGGACAGCCGTGGCCACGACGGGGCACGAGGCAGAGAGCCGGCCAGCCTGGGCTGATGCTGGCCTCTGCAGGGGAGGAAAGTGGCGACTTGTGGGCGGCCTGCCTCCTTGACCGGTTCCAGGACGCACCTGGACCCCAGACCGGCTGAATGAGAGGCGGCGAGTGGACATCGGGACTGGGTTTGAAACGTGCTCGCGGCCAAGAGGTGATGGGGGAGATACGGCATCCACTGGGAGTCGGTGGTGACTCTTGGGCAGAGTTCGAATTCAGGGTCCCAAATGCATAAGAATCCGGGGCTTTTTTCTCCCCCTGAACCTTCTGCCCCAAGGCTAACTAGATTTGGAGTTACCTGATGCTTTGGGTTGGCTCTGAGTGTTATCTGAAAGTTATGGTAGAGAAAACCTGTAGGTCATCTTCACACCCCACTAGAAGAACCAGAAAATGTCAGTCCAGTTCCATAACTCAGGCTATCGGGGCAGTTCCAAAAGGTTTATAGAAGTTCGGAATTTAAACAATCAGTTCATTTTGTAATAGATCTAAAAATTCCAAATTCATCTTAAGAATGAATGTCTCCCTAGATTTGAGATAAATTGAATTCTCTATCGACTACCATTTCTCATTTACATGTTGGAGTGAAATTGGGCCTCAAGAACTTTTATCTTTTATCTCCTTGTAGTTATTTTGTATTCTAGGAAAGCAGAAGACCACACACACAGCTAAGACTAAACCTAAATTTTTGGCCAAAATATTTGTCATTTTGCAAATAAGTTTATGAGTAAAAGCAAAACAAAGCTGGATTCAGCCTGGAAACTGCCACTTAGTACACAAGGGACTTTAAGCAAGCCATTTAGTATCTAGGGACCTCAGTTTCTCAGTCTCTGAAATAAGAGCATTGAGTAAGTGATTTCAGAGGTGTATTCTAGCTCAAATTCTTTGATCCTAAGTAGTATAACAATACAGACTTACAACTACCAAAAGGTACTAAATACAAAATTCATGCAGAACATGTTCACTGTATCATGTTCCAAAGGACAAGTGCTACAGAAGATTCTATACTTGTCTCTTATTTTAGAACCAAAATGGCCCAATCCAAGGAGAAAGATGGCTAACATAAAAAGACTTGCTCTTTACAGCCTTGATTCCTTTTAACCTGATAATGAAGCTTCTTAAAAAGTGCAGACTTTTGTTTGCAGACAATGCTTGCTGACATATTTGGAAACAAATTTCTTCTAAAGTCAGTCAAGAATTTTTCTACATGGGAATAACCGTGATAAAACTTGAATATTACTCAGTTCATTTAGCAAGCTCACCCACTTCAGGTCCTCCTGACATAAGGGATCATGCCATCTGGCTGCCCCCACGAGTTTATAGTTTATCAAAGGCCATGGGTACCATTTTAGAGGAAAAATGACATGTTTTTTTTTACCTACTTCAGAAGAATGAAGGCAGAGATAAATCTGAGACAAGAGTCCAGGGCATGGCCAGGTGAATAGAATTTGGTTTAGGAAGAGGTGTAAAGTTGAAGCTGTCTCCAAGGCTGTATAATTCTTCATGGCTTGAAGGATAGTGTTCCTTTTAGCAGAATTAGAGCAGTTAGGAAGAACCGGAAGCTTTTTGGTATTGAGATTGATTTGCTTACAGATTTTCCATTCCATTACTAACATGAAATTTAAGCTCAGGACCTCCTAAGGGTGGAAATGGGATATATGGAACAATGAATGATGTCAAGGTCTTAGAAATGGGAGTCACAGGATTTGAGTTCTGCCACTTCTTTGGGCCTGTTTCCTCACATGTATGTAAAGGATAAACTGGTGGATTACTTTTCTATACATTGGGAGGGAAGGGATGGTGGTATGGCAAAGCAGAATATCAGGGAGAAAGTATGGGGGGAAACCCAAATAGAAAGCTTGAAGGAATAGTAGGGTTAAGTACAGGATTTCTAAGAAAGAAAGTTTAAGACCTCACTTTCCTTCCTGATTAGTCTATGTCTTTTAAATTTTTTGAATTACTGAGAGACATTGTGGGTAAGACTTTAGCCTAATTTTAATTTTATACTAGAAAAATAAATATGCCATTTCCTAAATATGAATTTTGGATTGCTTGTTGCCTTGTAGTATGCACTGCTCCCCAGCATCACTTTTTGTTTTAAAGCCATAGTCCTGTTTACAGTATTCATTCTTACCCTCATCTCAAGTCCATCTGTGATGGCAGGGAGGATAATGTCTAAGTGGTAGCCTTCTACTGCAGAGAAATTTTCCAAGGATCCAAAGCTGAATAGCTTTTAGATGCTTTTTCTTTTCTGACAGAGGATAAATTTATCAATAAGTGGCCATTATTACATTCATGTGATACTCACATAGGCCAACAATGTCCTAGAAAACAATGCAGTATTTTTAACATCAACTCCAGTTAATTCAAGCCATATTGCTTTTTGACATCTGAATCCTCTGCCAGTCTGTCTACAAGGCTGAATCTATACCTAAGATTCATTCCCTTTTTTCTCTCCTCCCTTCCCCCATCCCCATTTGTTTAGGCCTCTGTCAGAAATATTCAAAAATGAAAGGATTTTTGTTTGGTCTTGTAATGGGACAGGAAAAAGGACTGGACTTCAGAATTAGGAATTACCAGATGAACAGACTCCATCTACCAAGGAAGAACTGGCAATTTTTCTTGAGTTGCTTAGAACAGTAATGGGGCCAACTAAACTAACTGTACATTATGCTCTCTACAGGTTGCATTTGTTTAAAATGTATTCTCTATTGTGTTGGGGGTTTTTGGTTGTTAAATATTCACCAATTCTCTTTTAATCGGCTTTGATAGCTCTGGTCTGGAAGCATTAATAGGTTAAAATGATTTGCAAGTCTTCAGCTCAAGTCTCCTTGGCTTTTGAGGCCAGCTTTCTAATCATTTTGCCAGGCTGTCTCTTTCATAATCTTATGATCCAGTAAATAAACCAACCTCCTTTTTTACAATTAAAATTTTTTTTTTACACAATCATGTTTTTCTATTGCAGAATATTCATCAAGGATACTATATTCAAGTGAAAGTTTACATTCTAGGATGATGAATGCTGACATGGATGGTATGGTTACTACTTTTATCCTGGTTCATTGTTTCATGGCTGTTTTTACTCTATATTCCATTATCTTAATTTTTTTTTTTTTAAATATCACAGCTGTTGAGGCTGAGAATCAGGTGGAATTGGAAGAGAAAACACGACTTATTAATCAAGTGTTGGAACTACAACACACACTTGAAGGTTAGAAACTTTTATATTGTAATTTTCTTGAAGTCTAAGCAACAGGGGGATTCATTGGCACATTCATTCACAGAATGCTGTGGAAAACCCTACCAAAAAAGCCATTTAATATTAACTGTTATAGGCTGCATTGCTTACTTTGGTTCTTTGGTTCCCTTCACAAATCAATGTTACCTTTTTTTTTTTTTTTTGGTGGGGGGAGGGGGGTAGGAATGGCCAAAATATAGTGAAAAGTGTTGGGACTTGAGGCAGGAGAAATTGCTAAAATTCAGTGTTGACTTGTTACCAATCGAATTGAATCACCAGAGATGAGGTAGCCCCAGAGTAGAGATAATACTATCAGTAGGAGTTAATAGGGTTATTGTGGGGCTCAAAAGAAATTATAAAAAGTGGTTCATGAATTTAATGTCTTTTTTATTGGATTGAGTTCTTGATTTTGTCTTGTGGCAAGATAAAAGTTTTATCTTACAGGAAGTAGAGAAGGTAGCAGCTGGATTTTAAATAATTCTTTGCAGCAAATATTTTTCCCTTTTTTAATGTTCTTTGTATTCATATTTCTCAAGGTCTGTGAAAGAATATTTTCACTAATATCCATGCACTCCTTTTCCTGGGAAAAAATCTCCAATCCCACCGACCAAATATCTAGAAAACAGAGATAACACATGGGATGTGTTTAATCTCTGTGAATTAACTTAATTTTCTTGAGTAGAATTCACACTATTTAATTTGAATGTATGATTAAGAATTTACATGGCATCTTTGAAATTTATAAAGTTGGATGTTAGGGAAACCTAATATGTTTTCCAGATGAGATGACTTTAGGCATAGGGACTAAACCATAATTTCATTGATAAAAGAAATTATTTTACCAATGTCAAGTCAGCACCTTCTATGCAGTTTTTAAGATTTATATGCAGACTTAGAGATTTTACTTGCCTGGGGTCAGAGTCAGTATGGATTGGAATAGTGATTTGAACCCAAGTCTTACACATATAAGACAAAATAGAATAGACCCAACCTTGAAGACTAAGTTTTATGAGAAGTCTCATGTACAATATGGCAGTCAATGAGGTAGTTTGTGAAAGTATTATTCACCACCACTTTGTAGTTAAGGAAATTGAAGTTCAGAGATTAAATAACTTGTTTATTATAATCATACATTTTCCTGTCAGCTCAATTGTTAGGATTTATGCATATTTTAAGCAAAATAAATGTTAATTATACTGCATTTCTACTTAGTATAGAAATCTTTGAGAATTAAAGTAAAATATGTATACCATGTGGCAAAATGGGAAAAGATATGCTAACCAAAAAAGGAATATGGCTTGAATAAACTAGAGCTGATATTAAAGTATTGCTGCTGTATTAAAGTATTGCTGCTGTATTAGCCATTCTGAGGGCACATGAATGTAATAATGACAATTTATCCTTTGTATTTTCATATTGCACGTAAAAAGCTTTGTTACAAAGATGGGAAATAAAACTTTTTTGTATTGTGCCCCATTATTGGTCAGTTTCAAAACACAACCTTTTTTTTAACTTGGCAAAAATGCATTGTGGTATCAACAAGATAATTAAGGACCTCGTCAACTTTTCCTTTGTCTGAAATGAGAAAACAGAAGTTATCACAATGAAACATGTTTCTAACAATTTATCACTGTTTTTAAATTTTTGGGTTAGATCTTTCTGCACGAGTAGATGCAGTCAAGGAAGAGAATCTGAAACTGAAATCGGAAAACCAAGTTCTTGGACAGTATATAGAAAACCTCATGTCTGCATCTAGTGTTTTCCAAACAACTGACACAAAAAGCAAAAGGAAGTAACAAGTTGGTTTACTTCTTGGGTATTGCTGCTGGGCTTGCTTGTTTTTTCTTCTCAATCTGCAACAGGCTCTCTACAAATTAAAAAATCATAAATTTGTGACATAGGTGAGTGGAGAGCACTAACCTAATTGGAGGTTATCAGTAAGTTATGTATTTGTTAAGACTTTGAAAATGTGCAAATGTATTGTAGACACTTTATAATTAGAATTGCATATATTTGTTTAAAAAAAAACTTAAAAGATGGATGTTTTGTCACTATTAGATTTAATTTGTAGGGTTAAGCAAATGGCTAACTCATTACATACAATAGAATCACTTAAAGCTGAGAATTAACAAAATAACTTGCATTTTGTGAAAAAAGTGACCAAAATCATATTCTTAAACATATAGCTTTATCTAACTTGCCAACCATCTTGTGCCTCTTTCCATTGTTATCTTTGTTCCCATCACTAATTAACTTAAAATTTGGTCACTTAACCTATAAACCTGTTTAAACAGAAGAACCCAAACCCTACCAGTTTAAGATGAACCAAATAAAAGCTCTTCTCAACTGGGACATATATCATAATCGGATGGAGTTAGGCCTGTTGGTTTGCACCTAATGAACTGATAAGATTAAAAAATGGTATTTTTTAAAATTAAGATTACTTGGAACCTTCATTTGCTATGAGAAATTAATGCATATTCATCCTAGGGACACAGTTCACAAAAATAATTCCAGATTCCACCTCAAAAATAAAGCAAATTGTAAACACATTAATCCAAATCCATCCCAATCCTTGCTGTAGCATGGTCTCGCTTTAGATCCAGCTTGGGGCTATCATTTGGAAGAAAATGTAATAATAGGAGTAGTAAGCAGTAGTAAGTAGTTCAAGCAGTTCAAGCCTGACATCTCTATTAGCTAAATGTCAATCTTCAAAGTTTCCAATATCCAGAAAGAGTACACATTTTCAAAAAAAAAATATTCTAGAGTTTATCAGTATTACATGTTTAAAATGTCAAGAGTTTTTGTTTATAGTACAAATTTATCAATTCTTGAACTTTCTCCCTAATTATCTCAATTTCACTATTTATGTTTCAGGCATGTTTTGCTAATTTTTTCCCTTAAATTCCTGTACAAATTCCACTTAGCATGGGAATCTTATTTATCTGTTGAGAATTAAATGTAAAAATGCTTTAGTTATGACAAAAGAAGAGACCCACTATTGTCAGTTACAATGTTGACTTTAATTAGAGTCACTTTTAATCAAGAGGTGATTTTTTTTTTGTATGGATATGAAATTAGACAAAGTGATTTTAGCTGTGTGTCATATGTGTGTGTGTGTGTGTGTGTGTATACAAAGATATTATATACAGTAGTCAAAGTAAACATTTTGCATCCTATTTGTGAACTTTTACCTCATTTATGAACACTTAAAATTGTGTTGCAATTCTGAATTTCTGTTAAATAAAAGCATTTTTTTTTTTTTTGGATTTTTGTGTGACTTAATATATTGTCAAAATGTGGGTATTTTGAGGACAGCTAGGTGGTGCATTGGGTAGAGCACCAGTCCTGAACTCAGAAGCACCCGAGTTCAAATGTGATCTCAGACACCTAACACTTCCTAGCTGTGTGATCAGCAAGTCACTTAAACCCAATTGCCTCAGCAAAAAAAAAATTCACATTTTTTCTCTCTCTAAAATGTCCAGTTCATGCCATATATCACCTGGCTATAGTTGTCTCATTCTCATTCCTTTCATCCTTGAGCCATTTCTAATGAGCTTGTGGTTGTGGCTAGATGCTGCCAGTCTAAAGCTCAAGAGGAGAACCAACACTGCAACCTCCTCACTACTTCAGTAAAACAAGGCTTATTTTACTTCAGGTAAGAACTAAAAGCAGCCCTTTCATCAAAGGGTTGCTGACTCCCTAGTGAATGACTGATTATTATTTGGACACTATTTTACATTTTCATTTAGTCTTATTTCTGATGCAAATTTTTAGACTTCAAGCTTGAAAAACAGGTTATAGGTCTATATTTAATAATGCACTGCAAAACATTTTCCAGTTATTAAACTGGCTGAACTATTTGTTAGTAGAAAGAATCTCATAGGAGACTGGCAAAACAGTAGATAGTAGGACCTGGGAAAAACTGGAGAGGAAAAAATACTAAGATAACTGACAATTAAAAATCCCACAGTGATGAAGAAAAAAGGATTGTGCTTGTTTGTGAAGAGGTACCTTTGAATAGCTAAGCTCCCAAATCTCAATGGGCAGTCTGTTAAACAAACAGGGAAAGATACCTACAATCCCAGGAGGGGCATTAGCATTTAAGTATTAATGGTGCTAATTTATAGAAACATTAGGATTAACTACCTAGTCTAACAGCTCTGTAATTCTGGCAAGGTTATAATTAAAAATGAAAGGTACAAAAATTGTGCACAAATGCTACTACATTAAACTTATGTTTTAAGTATCTAATAGCTTAATTAAGTACATTAACTGGACTATTAATCCAAATTTCATTTGTAATGGTTAATGTTAGCAAATGATCAAAAATATTTTATTAGCCTTATAAAACTTATAAAAACTATAAATAATACAGTGAATGGCACATATGATTACATTCTGGTGAAATTCAGTTTCTTTTGTTAGTGACTTTGAAATGAAGGCTATTCTTTAAAAAAAAAAAATTCAAGGAAAACTAGCTAAGACCTATCCTTATAAAGTTAAAAAGCTTCCATTTAAAGGTAATTTAAAAGAAAGAAAAGCATAATGTACTTATTTTACTCCTTTGAGAATAGAAAATGAAATGCTAGCCATTTTAAAACAAAAAGGCTAATTATACCCTTATATGATGAAAACATGACAACCTGGGCTGTGTCTACTATAGAACTGGTACAAAAACTTGAAATTAATTAACTTATTGAACCAATCAACTCTCATCCAGGACTGAGCATTAACTTAGACTGAGAATTTTCTCTCCACTCTGGTTCATTAGCTTGATCAAAAATTATAATTGGAGGTCTATTATAAATCAGGCAGATAAAACTTTTTTTAAAAATCACATACAAGACATATACAATCACCATAAAAGCTTTCACAAAATTTAGGTGTATTCCTTTAAATCATAAGAGGTTCACTTTTTGAAAAAAAAAGTTTTTATTTACAATTCTTCATTAAACACACTCTAGAGAAAATCCAGAGCATTAATTAGTTTGGAGAAAAGCCTATCCAAATCAAGAAGCTGACTACACACTATCATCTCCTAACTAAGATTCTACATTAATATTAAACACTACTACCAGTTAATTCACTATATGACAATTATTTTCAACCACCTTTTTTGAAACAAAGTGCTAAATTTGGCTTACTTTAATAAAAAGCTTACGTCAGTTACCATTAATAGAATTAAGAACTTCATACAAAAATGAAATTCATGGGGAATATTACCAAAATAAATGGTCCTTCAGACAAAAATTGTGTTAAAACAATGTTCCTGCTAGTTAAAAGGCTTAGCTAGGTGAAAGCAAAAGGTCCTAAAGTAGTTACAAAAATTTTTTTAATATTAGGTAGTATGTGGCTTTGAACAAATTACTTTTTAATTTAAGACATGTTAAAATGGCAATAAAACAACTTCAAGGGACAATATCAGGGTATGAAAGGGATTTGAAATCTTAAAAAGCAGTAGAAAAAAAAATTTTAAAGGATAGTTGTGACTGACTTCATTCAGCCACTAACATCTTGAATGACCAGCTATACAGAAATTTTCAAAAACCTTACTCACAATAATTTATTTATTGAAAAGGCTATAATTTAAAGAAAAATATTTATTTTCATTTCTATTTTTAAGAGCAATGTACATTTAGCAAATATTTTTCCAACAGGAGTAGGCCATTCTGGCTCAAAACTATAAAAACTGAGTAATCTGTACACCATTCTCTTTAATAAAATTTAACATTTTTGCATTCAAATGTAAAATATGTTGCACCAATAACCAGTGATTCCATGAATGACCTTCAGACAAGCCAACTTGTCTGTCAACAAAGCACCTCTTAATTACTAAAGTAATTTATTTATAGTAATTTAATAAATTCACTTGTTAACAACTGACCATAACTATAAATTGACACAAACTAGGTGAATGTAAGCCATGTACAAATACTTTAAATTGTTGAGAACCAAATACAACCACAAAAAACCTTTATTACATTTAGTTCTGTACAACAAAAAATTCTATCCCACTTTTGAGAAGACAATCTGACTAGCTGTGCTGTATTTTAGCCATTTTCATTAAATGGAAAATACTTAAATTGATTTGTCCAACTGCAGTGGAGAAGATGGAACAAATTCTTTTGTTACACACATTTTAAAGAACTAAAATTATCTCCAAATGACTTAGACTAAATAAATTCTAATGATATTACGCTCTTAAATCTGTTATTCAACTGACCATTTTTCTTTTATTCTAAATTAAAACACCAGATAACTTCACAAATAGTGTTTTTCCTCAAAAGGAAGACTAAAGGAAATTTTAAGAACAGAGAAGCTGGCTATTAGAAGCAGGAGGTGGAGAAAGAGTTAAGTCCAGTGACTGGCATTGCTATGCTGGCATGTCAAAATTCTCTTTCAGGAACTTAAAAAAAACAAACAAACAAAAAAAACAACTTGAAAGTATTTCAGTCTTTCCTTACTCTTCTTTTGCGTACTGATTTCACTGGCCCATCTCCAGACCCTGTACTTTCATCAGCTTCTTTCATCTAAGAAAAAAAGAAAGTATATTAGTAATTTTGTTTTCAAACACTTTATGAATTATCTTGAAAGGCATCTGACCAGGATACTGCTAATCAATTGCCTACATACTAGATTTTGACAATCTCAGTACTATCATCATGTACTTTATCATCATGGACTCTCTACTTTCTGTATGTCTCTATGAAGATAACTCGTAGATTCGTTTATCCACTCCTAGTATTCCTTCTGTGCTTTGGTCCCATATTACCAACTGTTTACCAGACACTTCATGCGCTAAAGTCATCTCAATTTCCATATGTCCCCCACAGAACTCATTATTTTTCTTCCTATATACATGCCTCTTTGAACTTCCTTTTTGTTGTCTAAGACAGGACCATGCTTCAAGCCAATCCAGTCTCAGCCATGATCGTTATCACTAGCCCCCCATATCCAAACAACTTCCAAATCTCGTCATTTCTATCTACTTAGGCCCTTTCCTGTCCACTCACACAGCCAACACTCTAGTTTAGGCATTATTTTCTATCGACTGTAATACCCGAACTTCCTTACTTGGATCTCCCTATCTCCTTGAAACCTCTTCCTACTCCAATTGATTCTTCACAAAGCTTAATAAAATTATGTCACCCCATAGCCTATAGAAGCAAATATAAATTGTGTTTGACATTTACCACTTCACAACCCAGCCCTATCTTATCTTCCCAGTCTTCTTACATTTTATTCCCTTCCTCCCATTCTGCTTTCCACCCATATTGGCCACTTGCTATTAAGCTACATAGGACAATCTATTTCTACTCTTTGTGCCTTTATCCAATTTTGTCCCAATAGTCCATTCCTGGTCTGCACTTGCTATTCACCTTTGCCTCTTAGAATTCCTTCCAAATTTTCTTCAAACGACTCAAGAAATACTTTCTTCATGAAAACTTTACAGATGCCCCTGCTAGCCCTCCATCCAAAAATACCTTCTATTCATTATACATATATATATATACGTGTGTGTGTGTGTGTATTCTATACATACTTACATATCCATATGTCATCTTCCCCATTAAAACATTAAGTTCCTTGAAGGCAGAGACTATTTTATTTTTGGCTTTGTATTTCTGGTACTTAGTAGGCATTTAATAAATGTTTGTTGATTATCAGGTTCTTTTTAAAAACAAAAAAATTTTTCCCCAAATTACATGTAAAGACAAATTTAACATTTGTTAAACAGATAATTTTTAGTTCCAAATTTTCCTCTCTCTTCTTCTGGAGATAGTAAGCAATCAAACATGTAAAATTATGTAAAACATTACCATATTAGTCAGAATGTAAGGTTCTTCAGGGTAGCCTACTCAATCTATCATAATGCCTTACACATAGTAGGTAACTTGATTCACAACAAATTTGTGTTATTACATCAACTATGCCCTCATCATGCATGGCAACACTTTATTTATCTATGATTGATCATATTTCCTTGCAATAGTTATATCAAAAGCTCCCTAATCTCTAAGCAGGAATCCCTTGCTTTACTGAGATAATTGATAAAAAGTCTTGAGTTCCCTCACCCCACACCTTTTCTCCTCACAACACCACAATCTACAGAAACCTTCATCTTGTCCTCTTTTAAGACTCACAAAAATAACTGTTATTCTTCTCATCAATAATAAGTCATCTGCTTTTATACTTGAACCCAGAAAATCCTGACTCCTCTGGAAGACGTCCAACTATCATTCTCTCATATTATCTTTCTATCTCTCATCTTTTCCTTTACTACTGGTGCTTTTTCTCCAACGCTATGCTACTTTAAAAATGTTCAGACATTCTTCATTCCTTAAAAAAAAAAAAAAAAAAAAAAAAAAAAAACTTTAGGAAAGGAGAAAGGATGGGGAAAAAAAGAGAGGAACTCATTTGAGTTCTCCAAAATTCCCCTCTAAATAGTACCTTAGAACAAATTCTGGAACAACAGAATTCACAAAAAAGATGGAGTGAAAACAATTCTCCAGACCCCTAAAACTTAGGTCAGCAAGCAAAGGTCCGTCCCACTGGAATGAGAAGGGAGCCCAGTTCGGAGCAAGGCACACACCAGTAAGTAAACCAGCCTCCAGTCTTGGGGTCAAGGAGATCATAGAGGCCTCTCTGCAAGCCATAAAGGAAGAACTCAGTGGCAGTGCCCATATGGAGATCTTGGATCACAGTCTAGTCTAGCCAACCAGAGCCTGCTGTTCCAGGCAAGCAGAGAAGAGTCCTTGTGGTCACTCACAAACCAGAGCACAGGCCAGGAGAGTAACATAGACACCTCTCCTTAGATCATACCACCAAGGAAACTTCCCAGCAAGTTTATAGACACCCAGAAATAGCTGTTCAAAAAACCTGAAGCTGGGGACAATGGGGCCATCTACCCAGGAACAAAGCCAAACTTTAATACAAATTTATAAATTAAGAAACAGGCTAGGAAAATGGGCAAACAGCAGAAAATGATCCATAAAAGTTATTATGGTGGCAGAGAAAATTAAAATGTAAACTCAGAAGACAACAACAAAGTCAAAATTGCTACATCCAAATATTCCCAGAAAAATCTGAATTGGTCTCAGACCCACAAAAAGAATTCTTAGCAAGAGCTCAAAATGGATTTTAATAAGTCAGCAACATGGAGAAAAAATTGGGAAAAGAAATGATAAGGATGTAAGAAAATCATGAAAAAACAGTGATAGCTTGGTAAAGAAAGCACACAAAAAATACTGAATACATCTGGAAAAAAAAATAGGTCAAATGGTAAAAGAGGGACAAAAATCCAATGAAGAGAAGAACTTGGCCAAATGTAAAAAGATATACAAAAATTTACTGAAGGTCAGAACTTCTTAAAAAGTAGAATTGACCAAATGGAAAAGGTCGTACAAAGCTCACTAAAGAAACTAATTTTTAAAAAAATTTAAATGGGGCAAGTGGAAGCTAATGACTATGAAACATCAAGAAGCAATGAAACAAAAAAAAAAAAAAAAAAAAAAAAAAAAATGAAAAAAAAATCAAAGCGTAAAATACCTTTTTGGAAAATCAAATGACAAGGAAAGATAATTTAAGAATTATTGGACTAT
This sequence comes from Sminthopsis crassicaudata, assembly GCF_048593235.1. Lineage (NCBI taxonomy): Eukaryota > Metazoa > Chordata > Mammalia > Dasyuromorphia > Dasyuridae > Sminthopsis > Sminthopsis crassicaudata. Next base: position 68,378,090 of record NC_133622.1, read on the forward strand.
CTGAATGCCATGATCAAAAAAAAAATAAAGAAAGAAAGAAAAAGAGCCTAGTTAACAAATTTCAAGGAAATATCAAGGAAAATGCCTTTTGATATTCTAGATCAGTAAGTAAAATATAAATTGAAAGAATCTACCAATCACTTCCTCAAAAAAAAAAAAAAATCCCAAAATGAAAATTCTCAGGAATATAACAGGCCAATGAGAAAATACTACAAAGTAGCCAGAAAGAAACAATTCAAATATTATAGAGCTAAAGTCAGAATAACACAAGATTTTGCACATTCTACTAAATTAAAGGATCAGAGAGCTTAGAATAGGATATTCTAGAAGTCAAAAGAGCTACAATAAAAAAATACCTACACAGTAAAACTAAATATAATCCTTTAAGCCAAAAGTGAACATTCAATGAAATATAAAACTTTCAAACATTTCTGCCAAAGACCAGAGCTGAACAGAAAATCTGACTTTATTCAATTAAAAAACTCAAGACAAGCAGAAAGGTAAATGATTTTTAGTAATCTATCTTACCATGAAGAGAAGTAGAAGGGAAGCAGATAAAGGCAGAGGACTGATATAAAGGAGGGTAGATTGGGGGATATAGTGATTACAAGCAAAACACTTTTGAGGAGGGACAAGGTAAAAGAGGAGTGGGGAGAAAGAGACAGCAGAGACAGAGACAGAGAGAGAGAGACAGAGAGAGAGAGAGAGAGAGAGAGAGAGAGAGAGAGAGAGAGAGAGAGAGAGAGAGAGAGAGAGAGAGAGAAGGATAAGTGGGGAAAATGGAATAAAGGAACATACAGTTAGTAATCATAACTGAAAAAATGAAAGCCTTTCCCCATTTGGTTTAATCAAAGGATATGAACAAGCAGTTTTCAGACATCAAAGCTATTTATAGTCATATGGAAAAATGCTTTATATTGATTACAGAAATGCAATTCTAACAACCTTGAGATACCACCCCCCTCACCTATCAGATTGGCTAATATGACAGAAAAAGAAAATGACAAACGTCATTTGATGTAGCAGTAGTACCACACTAAGATTGAAAAGCTAAAAGAACTTAAAAGTTAAGTTTAAAATCCTAAAGAATTAAAGAACCGAAAAAAAAAAAAAAAAAGATGTTTGTGTACGAAAATATTTATAGTACCTCTTTTAGTGGTGACAAACAATTGGAAATTGAGGAAATGTCCATCATTTGAGGACTGGCCTAACAAATTGTGACATATGTCACAATGTGCTACTATTGTGCTCTAATGGGGAGCAGAATGCTCTCAGAAAACCTGGAAAGACTTACATGAACTAAAGCAAAGTAAAATGAGCAGAACTAGGAGATCATTGTACACAGTAACAACATTGTACAATGATCAACTGTGAATGATTTAGTTATTCTAAGAAACACAATGATCCAAGACAATTCTCAATGACTTATGATGAAAAAGGCCATCCATCTCCAGAAAAGAATTGATGGAATACAAATGCTGATCAGAGTCATGCTATTTTACAATCTATTTTCTTAGGGTTTTTTAGGTCTACATTTTCTGTTTTGCATGGATGTATAAACTATATAAAATTCCTTCTTTTCTCAAAAGGGAGGAAGCAGAGGACAAAGAGAGGAAACTCAAAATTTTTTAAATTAATGTTAAAAATTCTTTTTACATGTAAGTGGATAAAAAAATAAAATCTTAAAATAATTTTAAAAGAAACCTTTCATTTCACCCTATGTTCCAAGTTGATTTCAATACTAAATTCACAGAAAACAGTTTACAGTAGCTGTATCTACATATCCTCTTTCCCCTGTGGCCAATCAGTAAGCATTTATTAAGCAGTTACCTACATTCCAGCTATTACATTTGGCACTGAGAAAAGATAAAAATTTAAGTCCCCACTTTCAAGAAGCTCATGTTCTATAAAAGAAAATGTGTGTGTGTGTGTGTGTGTGTGTGTGTGTGTGTAAACATGTTTATACAGCATTTGTAAGCACATATTTACATACACATGAAGAGTAGAGCATGATTGAATGATGGAACAACAAATATAAATATGTACTGTCTACACAAAAGCAAAGAAATGGAATGTTTTATGTGATGACCAACAAACATAGTCAGAAGAGGAAGAGGAAATGAGGAGGGGAAGAAGAGAAGGATCATCTAAATGCAAATTATTACAATATGTGGGAGTTGATGAAGCCACTCCAAATGGTCCACAAAATCAGAGAATTGGAGTACACAGGATGTGAGACAGAGAATGGGAGGCAGCAGTGTCACAGAAAGCAAGAGAGGAGCACATAGCTAGGAACACAGAGATTTGGGCCAATAGTATCAAATGCCACTGAAATAAAAAATGAGTGAGGAAGTTTTTCTTTTTCTTCCTTCTTGATCTGTGCAACCGGATGGCTGTGTGAATACCTATACACATATTGGATCCGGCAATATATTTTGGCATATTTGGCATGTATTGGATTGCCTGCCAGGTGGGGGAGGGGATGTGGGGAAGAAGGGGAAAATTTGCATCAGGGGGTAATATGGGGGTCAATGTCGGAAAAATTACTCATGCATTTGCTTTGTTAATAAAAAAAATGAGTGATAAGAGATCATTACATTTTGTAATTAAAGAGATCACTTGGGGGGGGGGGGGGAAGGGGAGGAATTCACTTGTTCTCATCTTCAAAATAGCTAGGGACATTAACAAATGATACTTCCCTAAAATAGCTGCCCTCAATTTCCCTCAAATACTGATGCTAGCATGATATCAAAATAAAAAAACAAAAACCAATAATGAACATATATAAAGTCAAGATAATTTTCTCCCTTTTTGTGAAGAACCTTATAACTTACAGTGTCTCATCAACACAAATTCATCAAAAAAGAAAAAACATATTTTCTTCTGGAAGTTTGACTCTTTCTAAAGAAAAAGGACTTGAGTTCACTAAATCAAGCTGCCATAATCTCTCATGTGTCCTACCTTCTCCTAGGATTAAACATCATTATCTATTTAAAATACTTGAAGAAACCCTATATATGTGTTTGTAATTTTACTTCTCCAAGCAGCACAATCCACAGTACTTGGAATGCCACCTTATTGGATAAGGACCTCAATAGAGAAGGGGAAATTGTTCCTCTAAGGCAGGATTCCATGATTGCTATTCATTATACAAGCATTGCTTTAGTTCCCCCATGTCCTCTCTCTCCCCCTTCAGAGGACTCTATTCCTCATTCCCTCTTTCTGTGCCCTTTGTTCCCATCCCATTTTCTGTCTATGGTGCTCTAATGCCTGGCGGCTTTATGGTTCTGCCATTCTGACAAAAATTATGTTTTTTCATTGATTTAGCTTTCCTCCACAAATAACTGACACTATTGTTCCAATTGCTGCTAACTACAACTGTTTCCCACTCTTTGCTTTTCTCAGAGTAATGTTACAGGTCTTTCAGAAAGAGAACAAAAGTGTTAATTAGTGACTATCTTCTTTACCATCTATATCCCGGGCCTTATCAAACTATCTCACACCTGAGTTAAAAATTTCCATTCATCTTGTTCCTTCTCCTAATCATTCAAGCTGTTCAGAATTCTTTTCTGGATCAGGAAAAAATATATCTGAAATGGAACATCCCATTTTGGAGGTGGGAAACTAGAACGCTGATACATTGTTGGTGGAGTTGGGAAATGATCCATCCATTCAAGTCCACCTTTAGGATTCCTGAACTTATTCCTTAGGCCCACATCAAGTTCTGAATTCTCTGGGAAGTCTTCCCTCCTTTCCTTAGCTGGTAGGGTTTTCTCCCTCTTCAGATACAAAGAGCACTGCCTCTTCTCTTCATGGGTCCCTAGCAATTCCTAATTGGAAATACGTATATTTTTCTTGCATTTCTGCCAACAGAATTTAAGCTTCTTCAGATTTGGGATGTTTATTCTTCTTACTCTATCCCCAGCATCTAGCACAACAATAGCTACTCATTTCCAAAATATATAGAGAACTGACCCTAATTTATAAGAAATCAAACCATTCTCCAATTGATAAATGGTCAAAGGATATGAACAGACAATTCTCAGATGATGAAATTGAAACTATATCCACTCATATGAAAGAGTGGTCCAAATCACTACTGATCAGAGAAATGCAAATTAAGACAACTCTGAGATACCACTACACACCTGTCAGATTGGCTAAGATGACAGGAACAAATAATGATGAATGTTGGAGGGGATGTGGGGAAACTGGGACACTAATACATTGCTGGTGGAGTTGTGAAAGAATCCAGCCATTCTGGAGAGCAATTTGGAACTATGCCCAAAAAGTTGTCAAACTGTGCATACCCTTTGACCCAGCATTGCTGTTATTGGGATTATATCCCAAAGAAATACTAAAGAGTGGAAAGGGACCTGTATGTGCCAAAATGTTTGTGGCAGCTCTATTTGTTGTAGCTAGAAACTGGAAGTTGAATGGATGTCCATCAATTGGAGAATGGTTGGGTAAATTGTGGTATATGAAGGTTATGGAATATTATTGGTGTTCTGTAAGAAATGACCAGCAGGAGGAATACAGAGAGGCTTGGAGAGACTTAAATCAACTGTTGCTGAGTGAGATGAGCAGAACCAGAAGATCACTATACACTTCAACAACAATACTGTATGAGGATGTATTCTGATGGAAGTGGAAATCTTCAACATAAAGAAGAGCCAACTCACTTCCAGTTGATCAATGATGGACAGAAATAACTATACCCAGAGAAGGAACACTGGGAAGCGAATGTAAATTGTTAGCACTACTGTCTATCTACCCAGGTTACTTATATCTTCGGAAGCTAATAATTAATGTGCAACAAGAAAATGGTATTTACACACATATATTGTATCTAGGTTATATTGTAACACATGTAAAATGTATGGGATTACCTGCCATCGGGGGGAGGGAGTAGAGGGAGAGAGGGGATAATTTGGAAAAATGAATAAAAAAAAAAAAAAAAAAAAAAAGAAAGAAAGAAAAAGTGAGATGAAAAATTGACATGAATCAAATTTTTTTCCCTAAGGCTATTTTTAAGAATCCATGGCCACATCAAATTCAAACTAGTTCTTTCCATTAAAGAGCTCACCTCATCTTCTGATCCAGATTTATTAGATTTACTGCCTTCTTCCTGTCCTTCTATAGTTTCATTTTCTTCTTCACTCTTTTCTTCGGTTTCATCTTCTTCCTCTAGAACAGAGATATCACAGAAATGATTCTGTAAACTCAGCTATGTTATTAAAAATTTCAAATATACAAAAAGGATTTTAAAATCCACTTTTTCAAGCAAATTCCTGCATTCAAAAATTTCTTATATATCTTATAATGTCCTTGGATTTTGCTAAATACTGCCTTTTGTCATAAATTTTGAAACAAATTATATTTATTTGAAGTGTCAGGCAACTTTCTTTAGGGCAGATTTAAATACTGTATCAAAGTTTTAAGTCAGTGATCCTCAAACTTTTAAAATAGGGGGCTAGTTCACAGTCCCTCAGACCATTGGAGGGCCAAACTATATTGAAAACAAAAACTCACTGTCTCTGCCCCTCAGCCCATTTCCTATAACCCGATGGGCCTCATAAATGTCCTCAGCAGGCCACATCTGGCTTGAGGGCCGTAGTTTGAGAACCCTTGTTTTAAGTGAACTGAAGAGGAAATCCAAAGCTGACTTCCCTCACAGAAACAAACTTATACATATAATCTGCACAGTGCATTATGTAAAATATAAAAATTTTATCATTATCATCCTCACAAAAATCCTTTCAGATAGGGCAATATTATTATTACTCATTTTCTACATTAGGATAAAAAAAAAAAAATAGAGACTAAGAGATTTTGCAAATAGAGATCCAAAAGAAAAAATTAACACAAAAAGTAGCAACTGGAAATCCATGGCCTCTAAAAATAAAAAACATATATTGTAATTAAAATCTAAATATTAGATTATTAAAATAAATATTTGCTGCTCTGTATTTACTTCTAGTATCTAAAAATTTACTGCTCTTCCTTTATCCCAATTCTGCACATCTGAGATATCAGTAGACACTGATAAAATCAATTAATTCCTCTTTAGCACTCTAAAATAAAATAAAATAAAAATTTTCAAACTCTAGTAATAAAAAAAAAAAAAAAGAAAAATCCTTTAAGGGCACAGAAGATAAACACAAATCATATTTATTTAACAGGCTGGCTCTCATATATTTTTTTATTTTATATTTGGATTCCTATTTTATCTATCTCAGGCAATAAACTATGTGGCATGTATGTAATCTCAAGGCATGCCAGCGTCCTAACATGAATAATTTTAATGAAACAAAAACCTGACAAGTTATTTGGAGTTAAATAACCTTTTTATTATTGAGATTAATTCCATATTTAAGATTAAAACTATGGGGCAGCTAGGTGGAGCAATGGTTAGAGCACCAGTCCTGAAGTCAGGAGGACCTGAGTTCAAATATGACCTCAGACACTTAACACTTCCTAGCTGTGAGACCCTGGGCAAGTCACTTAACCCCAATTGCCTCAGGGGGAAAAAAAAAAAAGATTAGAACTAAAGCAGGACTAAGAAGAGTCTCTTCAAATTCTCAGTACTTAGAACAACAATCTATTATGGAGAGAAACTAGAACCTAGGATTTATAATTCAGATCTAGCATTTTCAATCAGACTACTTTAGGAGAGTAGATAAGAAAAAAGAATTCCAGCAATCCTTTAACCGCATTCTGTGGGATGGACATTTTGGTGGACATATACCACTGAAAGACTATTTTTACTTGTGATTTGGCTTTCTTTAAGCAATAGCTCTCCTAATTGCACCTTTACAAGCCCATATATAATAAACAAATTCATAGAAAATAATAAAAGTGAATGAAACCTGAGCATTTGATTTGTATATCTAGAAATTCACTCAAGCAACTTGCTCCTGAGAAGCCAAAGAACACCAGGAATTTATAGCCTCATGACAATTTAAAATTGTAAGGGATTCTAGATGTCACCTAGTCTAGTCCACATCCTAATTCATTAATCCTCTCTATACTATCCCAAGTTGTTATTTAGACTTATTAGACATTTTCAACTGATGGGTAACTCTATATGAAGCAACTTGTTCCCTTTCTAAAACTGATGTAGAATCTATCTCTTAGTGCCAATTTTTATGAAACTTTTCTTTAGAATTCTTCATACTATGTATACATATATTGGATCTAACATATATTGTAACATATTTAACATGTATTGGATTACCTACCATTTAGGGGAGGGGGGAAAGGAGGGGAAAATTTGGAACAGAAGGTTTTGCAAGGGTCAATGTTGAAAAATTACTCATGCAAATATTTTACAAATAAAAAGTTTTAATTAAAAAACAAAAAACCAATTCTTTATACTTCCTTAATCTGTCTCTCTTAAGTTCTGTCATCTGGAGCTGTTGAATGACTTCTAAAGAGTTATAAGGGATTCTGGGTTCAAATCCTGGCTCTAATATTTATTAGCACTGTATGAGCTATAATTTATGGATAAATTCCTTACATCTCTCTGAATTTTCTTATCTGTAAATTGAAGTTAAGATTAGATGGTCTCTGATATTCCCTCTAGCTCCCAATAATATTTAAGAATATCCAAAATGCATTTTCCTTTTAGACTTCTATGAGATGCTGCTGATAAAGATTTAAGTTCTTTAATGTCAATTCAGACAGTATCTTGTTTCTTTGCCATCTATTATTCAGAAACTCAATGATGAATTGTGGCATAGGAAACAACAGACAGACAATAAGAAGGGGCCAACTTTAGCACCTGAGACTATCATTAAGCCCATACCATTAAGCCCATACCATCAAAGCCATGGAAAGGTCTCTTAGACCACCATCTCGAGTTGCTTTGACAGATGTGTTCCTCTTTTGCTTCTAGATTTTGGACTATAAGCTAAGATGGAGCTATATATTTGAATAAGTTACTATAACTAATACCAAAACTAGTACTTACCAGATAGCACTAATCTTTTTATATAGGTATAAGCATGCCTATATAAATCATCACCATCCTACCTTTTTCAATTTCACCATCATTGTGATTTTCTTTTTCCTCTTCCAGGTTTATAGTATTTTCTAGGGCTGCCTTCTCCTCTTTTACTTCTTGTTCTAAGGCTCCTTTTGTTTGTGGCTTATGTATATCACTTTTTTTGTACTCTGCATCTTCATCTTTTTTCTGTGGTGATTAACAAACTAATTTCACTATAACTTGCAATTACTGTGTGTCACATTAACAATGAAGCATGAAAATCTTTCAGAAAGTTTAGTTTAATGTTTAAATGAGTCACTTTTTCAGCCCAGAAACTCCTAAACATTGAAAAATTGAGAAAAGAAATCCTGTTCCATTACCTTTCTTGGCCAACAAAATAAAGTAATCAATATTAAAGGCAGCCCTGCTGTCAAGGCATAAATGATCCAAAGCCACCACCGCTCTTCAGCAGCAGTCAGCAACTGAGTAAATACACCAGGCTACAAGGGGGGAAAAAAGAAAAAAATTATTTTACAATGAAGAATTTTGAAATATAACGACATTTAATTTTACCAAGGCAGCTAGGTAAAAGAATATGTGAGCAAAAGAGTGCTTTATTCTATCACAATATACTAATAACAATTTTAAATCTGTAACAGATTTTAATATCAGTTTTAATATAATTTAATAGTAGAAAAATCTTTATAGAACTAGAAATACTGTTTAGAGCAATATAAGGAAAATTTTAAATATAATAAACCATATTAATAATTAAAAACCACATCAACAGATTCTTAAAATACTTTTGACAAAATAAAACATTAATTTCTGTTAAAAACTCTAGAAATCATAGGAGTTCATTAATGTAGTAAACAGTATTAATCTAAATCCAAAAGAAATATATATATACATATAAAATGGTGTTAAGCTAAAGCTTTTCCAGTAAGATCAGGAGTAAAGTAAATATCTCCATTATTACTACTACTACTTAAGTAGCTACCTACAACAATAAAATAAGAGAAAGAAGTTAAGGGAATGACTATATGGAAAGAAAAAAAATATCACTTTCTGCACTCTATGATAATATATACTTAAAGAACCTTAATAAACATAGATCAATTACTTGACCCAATTAGAGAACATAAGATAAAGCCACGTGAATCATCAGCATTTCCATATATAATCAACAAAACCCAGCAAGAAGAGTTAAGAAGAAAAACTCAAAGTAACTTTGGAAACTATGAAATATATAAAAAGTATCTACTAAGATTCAATGCAGGGAGCATTATGAAGGTAATTATAAAACAATCTCTGCAGAAATAAAGATAGACCAAAATACTAGAGAAACATTAATTGCTCAAGTTGAGGTTAAATAAGTATAAAAATGACAATACTATCTAAATTATTCAGTGCTATATCAAACTGCTAAATGAGTATTTCTAGAACTAGAAAAAAATAGAAAAATTCATAAGGTAGAACAAAAGATCCAGCATATTAAGGGTAATAATGAAAAAAAATGGGGAGAAGATTCTATTAGTACTAGATATCAAACTGTATACAAACAACAATCTTTTATTTTTTTCCTCCTGAAGTAATTGGGGTTAAGTGACTTGCCCAGGATCCCATAGCTAGGAAGTGTTAAGTATCTGAGATCAGATCTGAACTCGGGTCATCCTGACTTCAGGGCTGGTGCTCTATCCATTGCACCACCTAGCTGTCTCAGCAATAATCATTAAAATGATTTTAAATTCATTAAAAAAAAAAAGACAGAAATAGATCAAATTAAGTACATAGTATACAGAAGCAAAAAAGCATACTATTATACTGTTTGATAAACTCCAAAAATCTATTTAACCAGGGGGAAGAGTTCATTATCTAACCAAAAACTTCTAGGAAAACTGGATATAAAGTCTGGCAGAAATTAGGTTCAGACCAACATTTCATAGGATACAACAAGTTACGATCTAAATAGATATAAGAAGTTCTATCATAAACAAATTAGAGGAGCAAGAAAGAAATTACCTTTTGGGTTTTTGAATAAATAAGTGGCAAAACCATATAAGATAAAATTGACAATTTCAATTATGTAAAAATTAAAGTAATAAACATTAGAGTGGAAACTAGTAATTGGGGGTGGGGAATCTTTGCCTCTGATATGAGTCTCATTTACAAGACACACATAAAGCCTCATTAATACAATGATCCAAGACAACTCTCAAGAACTTATGAAAAATGCTATCCATCCCCAGAGAGGAAAAACTAATACTGTCTGAATAAAGATTGAAATATACTTTTCAAAAATCTTTATTTTTCTTGAGTTTTTTTTTTTTTTTTTACAACATGTTATAAGGGAAATGTATATATATAATCTATATTGAATTGCTTGTCTTCTCAATGAGGTAGGGTAAATGGAAAGGAAGGGAGAGAATTTGGAACTCAAAATTTTTTAGAAAACAATGTTAAAAAATTTTACATGTAATTGGGAAAAAATAAACTATTAAATAAATGTTAAATGGTATAAAAAAGACATAGTAACTGATTCAAATTAATATGCCCAAGATCTATATCCCATTAGATAAATGGTAAAACGATATGAACAGGCAGGTAATTTTCAGGGGAAGAAATTAAGCTAATAATTAGAGAAATGCAAGTTAAAACAATCAGATGATGTAAGAGAAAAATGACAGATGGAGAAGCTATAGAAAAATAAGTACACTAGTACACTGTTGGAGAAACAATGGATCAGTAATGCTATTCTTAGAAAAGAATTTGGAATTCTGCCCAGAAAGATACCAAACTATGCACACCCTTATACCTATACTAGGCTTATTCCTTGGGGGAAAAAATCGCATAAAGAGGAAAAAGATCTTTATATACAAAAATATATTTAGTAACTGATTTTATAGCAGCCAAAATTTGGAAACTACAAAATTGTTTTCCTATCTGGGAATGACCAAGTTAACTGTGATACACGAATATAGTAGAATGTTACTGTTCCATAAAAATGATGAAATGGACAATTTCAGGCAAAAATGAGACCTTTTATGAAATTATGCAGAATAAAGTGAGGAGGATGTTGAGAACAATTTACATAAAGATAATATTACAGAGAAAAACAATTCTAAAATATTCTGGAACTCTGCAATAATAAGCAAGTCCAAAAGAATGAAGATGAAACATGTAACTCTAAAATGTAGCGAAAGACACGTTTTTTTGCCACAGCTAATGTGGGAATTTGTTTTGATAAACTACATAAAGCTGAATTAAAGAATGTGATTTTTGCTGTTTCAAAATTAGGTAGTGACATACTTATATTTGAAAAAAAATTTTAAATGAAGAACTAGATGATGTTTGGTAAAAAATATTTTAAATTATTTGAAATCATGTAAGAACTAGGAAAGAGGAAAATCCTAGTTCATAAAAACTCTTGCCCTGCCATAGAGAATAACAATTTACATTGGACACAGAAGGATTTTAAATTTAGGAAAATTCTAGGACATTACCACTCCCTATACAGGGTAAATACATAGTATATCTTTCCAGGGATAATTTACTGAGCCATTTCAAAGAAGCTGGACCTCAAATTATGCTATATACTAACTTTCATTCAAGCAGTAAATTTCTTCCAAGAAATTCTACAACTAACCTGACTTTTCCAAAGAACTCTGTATCCTCTTTTTTCAGGTATCTTGAAAACTGTATAATCTCTAGTAAGATTTTTTTTTTAAGGTTGGTCTAATCTATTTGATCTTTCTATCTTTGTTTTCCTTAATATTATTTCTACTTTTTCATGCATCATGTAACAACACTATTAAGACTACAGTGATCTTGTCTGTATTATCTTCCTGAAAGTGGATTAAATATTTGGGGAGTTATTTTCCTTAAGAAATGGTGATAGTTTATGTCAATGCATGTTCACATACACATACACACACACACCCATTTCCATTTCCTTGACATCTGCAAATTGGTTAAATTGCCTTCCTCCTCAATTGCATGCCACATTTTCTCGTTTTATTCTTTCTCCTAATTTGGTATTGATTTCCACTGTAAAATATCAATGTTCTGAATGCACATGTTTTTGGACCTTTAATTATTCCACTTTATCATCTTCAACTTCCATCTCTTGGTTCCTTCCCTACCACCTTTAGACATACCTCCATCCTCTGACCTTAAAAAAAAAAAAAAAAATTTTTAAAAAGTACTTTCACTAGACTCCATTATCTCCCTCAAACTATTGTCCTACAGTTCTCTTCCCTTTCTAAGCCAAATTCCTTCAAATGAGTTGTCTATAATCGCCGCCTCCACTTCTTCACCTTTACCCTTTGGAATCTGGTTTCATTTAGCTGAAATTGCTCTCTCAAGTTATCAATCATCTCTCAGATGACAAATCTAATCTCAAGCCTCAACTGTTCATTACCCTGATTTTTCTACATGTTTGAACATTCCTCAAGTCTCCTTTGACAGCTTATCATATGCTTCAGTGTGTTCCCTCCCAAAAAAACCCAAAAAAAGTCTGAGATATTTTTCTTTTTTCCCCTGCTTTCTTCCTGTTACTTTACCAGCTCCAAAGGGATTACCTTTTGTCTCTACTGACAACTCACCAGTGTGTGTGTGTGTGTGTGTGTGTGTGTGTGTGTGTGTGTGTGTGTGTGTGTGTGTATATATGTCTCTGTCCATCTTTAATCTCTTATTACCAAATGCCCTTGAATAGTTATCTAAATTGTGTGCTTTATTATTTTATTTTTATTCTTTCATCTAATCTGGATATCTAGGAAATATCTTTTTTTATTAAAGCTTTTTTTTTTTCAAAAGATATGCATGGATAATTTTTCAATATTAACCCTTACAAAACTTTGTGTTCCAATTTTCCTCCCCTTCCCTCACTGTCTCCCCTAGATGGCAAGTAGTCCAATATATGTTAAACATGGTAGAAATATATATTAAATAGAAAATATCTTAAATATGTGAATGCCTTATCTTTCCCAAAAACCCTCACCTCTTTAAAATTTCCCTACTGCTGTCAAAGACAGCAACAGAAGTCATCACATCACCACCATAAGGCTCTAGTCTCACAGGCTTATAATGTTGGCATTGCCTTGGATTCCCTACTTTTCTTCACCCATCATAACCAAAAAATTGCCAAAATCATGCTACTTTTTACTTTATAACATTATTTGCATCTGAGCTCTTCTCACCATTCATAAAGCCATTCTTAATTTAAGCCCTAGATTATGACAACAACTTCTTTTTTTCCCCTTAAGTTTTCCTAAATATGATTTCTCAATTTAATACAGTGGCTTCCTATTGCGCTTCTAGGATTAAAAATAAATCTATTTAGCTTTTAAAGCTTTACACAAGTTTGTTCCAATCTAATTTTCCAGCTTTGATACTATATTACCTTTTACCTCTCTTCCTACACTCTTTAGGTGTAACCTATCATATATATAGATAAGACTTCACCAGCCTTTTCCCTGCTCACCCCATATACCTAGAATATATTATGCCCAACTTTTGTACTTTAAAAATTAAAATACATACTGATTTAATTTGGCTGAGTATGAAACAGCCACAGAGTTTTAGTGTCCCCTTTTTATATGGCTGTGGATTCTGATGAGCAATGCAGAGCCAGTGAAACTTTGATGAGCTAAGTCATCTCAAGGTATTCAGAAAATCTAACTTTCTTGAATATCCTCTTCATGCTATGGAGAAATCATTCTCCTTTTCTTAACTAATGAATGACCTGCAAATGCCTTATTTCATTCAAAAGTTGAATATGAACTACCAAAGAACTAATAGTTGACTGTCCCCTAAACACTGATTTTCAAGGTTTTACATAATTTAGGCTAAACTTAACTTTTTATTCTTATACCAAAATTCTCAGTTCCAGCCTTATTTATCTTCCAACCACCAAATATGCTACCAAGTACAGATGAATAATGGATATGCTTTGTTGCAGTCAGTAATCCTCTGTTCTAATCCTAATCAGGCTAGCTAACCACATGATACTGACTGTCCATATCAAGACATATATCTTTCAATGTTCAGCTTAGATCTCACTTGCCTCTTTAAGCTTTTCTTTGATTCTTCAAACTTTGGGCTTTGAATTTCTCAAATTCCAATTTATTCATTCATTCATTTATTTGTTTATTATTTAATGGAAGTTTCTTTATTTCCCTGCCTTCTGTAAGGAAGAATATATTAGTTCTTAACTAGTTTCCTCCCAAATGCCCACTATGGCCACTGTGTGTAAGAGTAGCAGGGTGAGCTTTTCAAACAATTGCAGGTAGACTGATCATATGAAATACTTGGAGGGAAGTAAGATGTGAGAATAATGGAAAAACAGGAAGACACCAAATTATAAAGAAGTATAAATGCCAACATTAGACTTTATACTTGATCTTGGAGGTAAAAGGAAGCCATTGTAATTCAGTGAGCAGGAAGGTGGCAGTCAGATGTACGTTTTAAGATTTTAAATTATTGTATCCACTTAGAATAAAAAAACTTAACAGCTACAGTTCTTGTCAGTGTTTTTACAAAAAGTATCATTATTTTAATTTTGTGAAGCGAGAAATGGGTCTATAATGATTAGCAATTTCACTTTTCCAAACGGGAAAAAAAAAAAGTGTTAGAATCTCATTTGCAAAAGATAAAATTTTTACCTAAATAAACTAAAGGATATTTATTTAAATTGTAGTATCATAAAAGAAATATTTCATGCCCAAATGAAAATTAAGTTATATTAAAGCTTTAGTAGTTATATTTTTACTTACCTTTTAAAATGAAAAATTTTCATAAAGCATTTCATCATTAACATACACAATTTTATACCTATTATTACTATTATAGTCCATACTATACCTCATTAGCTCTCGCTACCAATTTTTTCACCATCCAGCTATCTTCGGCCCAACGATCTGCTATTTCCTTATCTGAACAGATAATAAAATTATCAAAGTAGATATCGGATGTCATAGACCACAATTCTAAGCCAAGAGCACTGAAAGAGCTCAGAAGAAATGGATTTCTATCCTCATAATAATCTGGATTTGGAATTTTTCTAGGGGTCCATTCACCCTGGGTGAAAAAACAAAACCAAAAGGAGATAAGATTTATATATCTAATTACTAGAAGTCATTTTATACAATATACAATATATAATAATAATTTTATATAACTGATAAAAAGAAGTCTTATCTAAATTAGATATGCTAGTTGAAGCACAAAACTACTAGAGAGATACAGGAGAGTTAGGCACATGTGAAACACATCAAATCACTACCACCTACCCTCCTATAATAATGGAGACAGCCCAGTAGACATGACACTGAAGAAGAGTATGCTATGAAGGCACTTTGCCTCCCAAGTTGCTGTTGAAACTTTCCATGTTGTACTGTTTCCTCCATTAGAATGTAAGCTATTTGAATGCCTAGAACTAAGCACAGAAGTTCCCACATAGCACGTGCCTAATAAATATTTGGCTTATTTATTCATTCATTCATACAACTTAAAAAAGGGAGAGGAGAATCAAAAACTTAAAAGTTTAAAGCAAAAAGTTAACTTTAACACAAAACTAAATCCATCATTTTAAAGATGAAAAAACTAAAGATCCCTAAGTTAAGCAATTTCAAAATGATCAGAAATAAGAGTTAGGACTAGAACTTTCAAATCTATGCAAAAAACATTAATTAGTCTACCTAATTTGCTAAGTAAGGGTGTTGGAGTCAACTATTTCATTAGTCAGACAATTTGTCCTTATTTTGTCCTATTTTTTTTAATAACAACATATCTAATAATACTTTGGGAGTATTACAAGCAATTTCAGTTATCTGGCAACATCATTGTTATGTAAAATTACATAAATTACATAAAAATACATTATAAATAAATACAAAATAAAATCTACATAATAAATAAACATTTTAAGGCAATGTTTTAGCCACATAGATATCAAAACATAAAATATTTGTCCAAAGTAAATTTTATTCTAAAAATTCAAAGTAGTTCTTTTTTTTTGACCATAGGAATAGATTAAAAAAAAAGTTAATTACAATGTAGAAGAGATACAATTTGGATTGGTGTAGAGTAATATTCACAATGATAAAATTTCTCATGTTTTGAAGAAATTAAAGAGATTTTATGCATTATTTTATAAGGCTATCCTAAGAAAGAAATTTGTAGAAGTGGCCAAATTTGTTAACAAACAGAGTAGAGAATTACTCAGAAAATGTTTATGTAATTGTCAAATTGTCAGCAAAATAGAAACCTATAAAATCAAAATCTGTAACAATACAAAAATTGACAGTTATTAAAAAATCAAAATTTTAAATAAAAGTGAATGAATAATGTATCATTCTGAAAGAAAAGAAACAAAAGTTGTGACACAAAAAAACTAAATTTATTAAAAAAACAGTTCTGTTACTCCCTTATGTTGCTAAAAAAAAAAAAAAAAAAAAAAAAGCAAAGCAATTTAGGATTTGTGTGATCAAGTATAAGAACTAAGAAGGAAAAGTGGGCAAGTATGAGAATAAAATACAATTATTTGATGAAAAAGTTATTCATATGTTAAATCATATGAAAACATTGATTTTTGTTTTTTGATAACCCCTAAAACATATGTTCTTAATAATTCAATTTTTCTATAACACTATAAACATAAAATAGCATGTTGATAAGGTATTTTACAGATCACAGAGATTTTACTTCCATTATCTCATCTGGCCCTCAACCGAATTCCAAAGTTGATTGTTAGGTTAGGTGACATAATTCCCATCTGGGCAAATAATAATCTGAGCTTCAGTGTAGTTAAATGAATACCAAGATTATAAAAGTAGAGTAATGTTATATTATTTATCATTGTAAAAGACCATAGAAACTATCCAAACCTAAACTCCTCTGACAGAGGAGGAACTGGTGAAATGAATTGTATGTGGTTACACAAGTCACAGTTAAGCTGGGTTACAATTCAAATCCAAATGTAGATTCCTAAGTCATTATTATTACTCAGGAATAGAGCCTGAACTTGTACTAGTTCTTCTGAATCAGTCCAGTCTTCTTCCAATTATAAACTATGCTGTCTGGCTCCTTTATATACTTTTACTTATAGCTAATTTGTAAATTAAAATTTATTT
This sequence comes from Sminthopsis crassicaudata, assembly GCF_048593235.1. Lineage (NCBI taxonomy): Eukaryota > Metazoa > Chordata > Mammalia > Dasyuromorphia > Dasyuridae > Sminthopsis > Sminthopsis crassicaudata. The sequence goes on from NC_133622.1 coordinate 68,395,208, forward strand.
TTGTATAAAGCTATAAATCTAAACATAAAAATCACAATGAAAGTATTCTTTTTCTGAAAAAGTATCTAAATGAATTAAATTAATACTGAAAAATAACACAAAGTTTAATATTTTAGTATGAATCAACTATTGTGTCCTTGTGTATTTATATGTCAATGTGACTTATTTTTTTAAAAAGTATCATGATAGATCACAAAAAATTTTTATTAAGAATCTGGAACCAATGAATATTACCTGATAGTTGGGGTTATCAATCATTGGAGGTTCCCATTTTCCTCTATATTTTGGATTGTCAATCATGGGATGCTGCCATTGACCACATCCAATTTTACATGCTGGATTAGGAATACGAGGGGCTTCCCATTTGCCATCCATGTCTTCATTCCTGTAGATATGAATATATCAGAAAGTAGCGAAAAATAATTTTCACATGGTTCTCTCAGCTAAGTAAAATATTTGAAACCACCAAAGGGAGAAAAAGACCTTAAATGTATATCCAGAGATCAAGGATTCTTACCAGTCTGAAGGTTTTTCAGCATTAGGATCTTCAATATATTCTGGTTCATCATCAAGCCAGCCCTCAGGTTTAAAAGCATCAGGATCTGCTATTTGGGCAGGCTGGCTTTCATCCCTTCAAAGAAAGAATTATTTAATGTTACTATGAATTGAAAGCACTAATTTAAGTATTCTTAAAATGTGCTACCAGTGTTTAATTTTCATAAAATTCCTCTAGTGGATGTATCATACATACTATGGTTTTTAAAAATAAATGTTACACACACACACACACACACACACACACACATATTCAAAGTACTTTAAAAGAACATCTCTATTTTTTGAAAATCTAATGACTTATCAATGAGAACTTTTTAAAAATCATTTTGAGTTACTGTATGAGGATGTATTCTGATGGAAGTGGATATCTTCAACATAGAGAAGAGCTAATCCAATTCCAATTGATCAATGATGGACAGAATCTGCTACATCCAGAAAAGGAACAATGGGAAATGAGTATAAACTGTGAGCACTGTTTTGTTTTGTTTTGTTTTTCTTCCCAGATTATTTTTAGCTTCCAAATACAATTCTTCCTTTGCAACAACAACAACAAAATTAGGTTCTGCACACATATATTGTACCTAGGATATACTATAAAATATTTAATATGTATGGGAATGCCTGCCATCTAGGGGAGGGGGAGGAGGGAAGGAGGGGAAAAATTTGGAACAGAAGGGAGTACAACGGATAATGTTGTAAAAAAAAAAAAAAAAAAAAAAAAAAAAAATTACCTATGAATATGTACTGTCAAAGAAAATGTTATAATTATAAAAATGAATAAAAAAAATTTAAAAAATCATTTTGAGTAACCAATTACGGCAATATGATCCATATGTATTAAAAGGGCCATTATTTATAGCTCACTGGACTGTCAATATCATCTAATCTAAGCAGCAGAGGAATTCCTTCTTGAAGCATCACAGCTTCTGGTCCATGAAGGGACATAATGACTATTTCTCAAGGCATCTCATTCTACTCTGTCATATTTCTAATTGCGGGGAAGCTTTTCACTTTTTTGGTGGTATTAGGCAGGAGCAAAGAATTAGTTCTCTTTACTAATTATTACTAATTTACTAATTACTCATTAAAAAAAGACAATTGCAATATTTACAACAGTCTACAACAATAAATACTGTTTCTTGATTGATCATTTTGGAAATTTCAGGTATCATTAAGATGACCAAAATTTCAGATCAGAATTGCTCTGATAAAATATTATATTGTTCCATAAGAAAAGTAAATAAGACATTCACAAAATAGTTGATATATGAAAGTAAAACTGGTATGATACAAGTTATTTTTTAATATCTTTGTATTGGTATATTTACAGTGTTTTTTCCATCTTTTTTTCCTGCTGTTATGTGAAAAACACTTTACTTGTGCCCCATGCATTTGAAATAGAAGACACTCTCACAAATTAGCATTCCCTTGATGCAGGCCCCAAGCTTAAAACCAGTGACATGGTGTTGTTGAGTAAGTCTCAAGAAATCTAAGTGTTATACTTTAGCAACTGTCTTTTATTATTATTATTATTATTATTATAGCTTTTTATATATAAAACATATGCATGGGTAATTTTTCAAAATTGACCCTTGCAAAAACTTCTGTTTCAACTTTTCCCCTCCTTCCCTCCATCTCCCCCCCCCCACCAGATGGCAGGTAGTCCCATACATGTTAAATATGTTAAAATATATGTTAAATACAATATATGTATACATATTTATACTCAACTGTAAGTCTTAAGCAACTTACTTAACTTCCTTGGTTTTCAATTCCCTGGTTAAAATAAATGGATTATACTAGTTGTTCTCTAAATTCTTCAGTTTTAGCACAATATTATTCTTATGAACGGTAAATCAAGTGAACCCCAACATTGTCTATTGCCAATTCTGTAAAGATGGTATATCACCAGCTTCTAAAATTAGAGGCAAATTGAATTTTAACTAATAGGAGCACAGTTTAAAAAAACCCAACAACTATATAAACCAAAATATTAACCTCAAATTTGAAAATATTTTTCCTTATCCATATATTCTAATTTTACATCTAAATTCCCAACAAACAAGTGCCTACCATTTCCATTTTATATTCCTTTGCACCTATATAGAGCCTGAGAAGTTCTATTTATGTTGAACTAAGAATGGTAAAGGGGGAATATAATATTTAGTGTTTTATTGTTCAAAGAAATGGGTTAATAAATATCCTCACTTTGGGGAAATGAAATTCGTCATGTGTCACACCAAGGTACCCTGTAGGACACAAAGGTCAAAATAATTCTTTCTCTAAGTACTTGAGAAAGGCATGGTGCAAGGACATCACTATCTGGTATATCACCATGATTTTTGCTTTAGGGACTTAACTCAAAACTATACATGTAATAGCTCTTCTCCTAAGGGTCCCTACTGATGAAACAACTAGAAGGTAGTCTTTTCAGAAAGCCAATTTAATAAATAAGGGCTACTTAGAAACAAGCTGTTCCACACTTGGCTCCAAACATTTAAGTAGGTCTTATGGGGATTCCTATATTAAAATAAGTCCATAATAATGATTCTCAGAGATAAAGATAAGGGTAAATGATGTTCATCATATTATGTTTTAAGAAGAGAGAGAAATGTATAGAAACATTTTCATGACAATGGTTTACTTAACTTTTGGTGTTAAAAGTGACATAAAATTCAAAAAGGTTGAAAAGTAAAAAAGTAGATCTCATTCACTGACTCACTGATTCAGTAATTAAGTACCTAATGTGTGCAAGTTACAAATGCAGTTATGATTGCATTTAAAAAAAACAAAAACTTACCAATCTTCTGGTTTAACAGAAGTATTATCAGGAATTTCTATTCTATCATCCCAATCATCAGGCTTTTTGTCATTAGGATCTTCTATTTCTTTAGGAGGGTTGATTGGAGGGTCCACATCTTCTAAAAGGCTTCCCTGGTTTACAATCACTTGGTCAATGTACACTTCAAATGTATTATCTGGGTTCATCACTAAAGTCCAATTTAAACACATATATTAGTTCATTTGGCAATATTATAATGACAATCCTTTTTAAAAGAACTGATTGCAAGCCAAAGGGGAAAAGTTAAAATATAATAAAGATTAGGTAAAAATGCAATTGAAATAACAAATGCACACAACTCACTACATATCTGGCTTTCTCTCCCAGCTAGAAGTAGCTGAGTCACTGGTACTTTGAAGAAAAGGAATCATAATAGTTTGGAATTAAAATTTGTGATATTCCCTTGGAGAATATCACACATAGGCAAAATGAAGTCTACAATATGTTCTAGACCAGAGGCATTACCAAATTTGTTCATTCCCAGTTAGCTTTCTCAGTAAATTTTCTTGTACTCCCTAATCACAATGAAAGGAAACAGAACCCCCAAGGTTACCATTCATATATAAGTAATAAAAATTAATTTCAACGGGAAGTAATTTATTTGGTAATAACTATTACTAGGTAATAATTATTTGGTAATAATAATGTCCAGACTCTAGACAAACATTCAACACTCTAGTCTGTGAATTACTATCTAAATCATTGAACTATGGCATAATTTGCCTAAACAAACTTACCTAAAAGAATAATTTTTTTAAAACTTGCCATTTAGGTATCATTTTAAAATGTTTTTAAAAATGTAACACTTATCAAATACTTTATAATCATTTGTTGTAGAGAAGCTAAGTGGTACAGTAGATAGAGCATTAGTCCTGAAAGTCTGACAGACTCAAGTTTAAATCTGACCTCTGACACTTGGGTAAGTCAACTAACCCTGCCTTCAAACAAACAAACATTTATTCTTTTGTTTTGTTTTTTTCACAGTAATACCAAATTATCCAAATGAAACGTAAGCTGACATTGAAAATTGACATGCAAAGAAAGAACTGCAAATTATAAATAGCCAGATGAAAGATTTCTCCAAATTACAATAGAAATATAAATCAAAATAACCTCAAAGTTTTACTTAACACTCAGAAAATAAGCAAAAATGACAAAAGTCAACACCACAGACAGACATCAATGCATTGTGACCCAACTACTCTGTAAAGTAATGCAAAGAAAGGTGACTAAAATGTCCATACCCTTTGACTCAGGAATTCTATCTAGAAGAAAACCAATGACGAAAAAGAACTTTTTTGTTATAGAAAGAAGTACTAGAAAGCAGATGATCATCAGTTGAGGAATGTCTAAACAAATTATAGAACATGACTGTAATAGATTATCACCGTCATAAAAATGATAAAGATAAAAAGTATATAAAGGCTGATGTGAACTGATGCAAAATGAACTAAGTAGCCCCCCCCCAAGATATTCAGTGACTAGTGTAAATGAGAATAACAATCATCAAAATTAAATACTGTAAAATCCAAAGAAGAGATATAATTAGATGCTTCTTTTCTCTCTTTGCCTCTGCTTTTTTGCAGAAGTGGGGGACCATGAGTGTGAAATACTATACATAAGTCTTCTTAAATATGTTAATTTTGACAATTTTTTCCTTACTTTTATTATAAGAGATAGTTCTCTGGGAAAGCTGGGAAGATGGACACAATAGAAAACTTAAGTGATATAAAATAAATTACCAATCAAAATTAATTTTTAAAGGATTAAACGTTGCTAGATCTACTCAGCAAATCAGTGTATGAGTTAGAATGTAAAATCAAATTTTCCTCCAGGTATCAAAGTACTAGGCATTACTATTTCTCGATTGCAATATACTCAATTTCTGGTTATAGAGTATGGTATTTAATTACAGAGGCAAGGGAGTTCTTAATGGCTAGTTATATTTGTATCCATTCAAGTGTGTATATTTGTGTGTGAATTAGACCCTTTTGGCAGTTTAGCATGACCCCTTTCTCAGAATGTTTGTAAATATATTTTTTAAAATTACAACATAAGCCAATTCTCTTGGAATATAGTTACCAAAATATGATATATATGCACGCACATATATGTATATATTAACACACATACACATACACACACTTGGTCACTGACCTTAGCTTAAGAAAACCTGAACAAACCTATAGCCAAAGACTACTTATCTAACTCTAGCCAGCATATCTTTCTGCTACAAAAATAGACAATGCAATAGAATATGAATGGTCAGGAAAAAAAGTTATCATTATTATATGATATGCTAAAGTACATATTCTATACCAAAGATGAATTTTATTCTCGCATAACACACAAAATGCTTTTTAGAAAATCCTTGAAATAGTTTAAAGAAAATAATAAATATTTGCCTAGTTCTGGATTATTTCTAAATAGTGTCAGTGAGCCAAATTTAAGAATTTTGTTGTCCACAAGTCAAAGATAAAAAGTGCCATTGAAATGAAGCCATTTATAATGACCATTAATGTCTTTGCTTTTCAAATGGACAAGTACCAATTATTAAATACAATTTCCTCATATTACAATTCCTCAAAGCTATGGGGAAAAGCAACTTTCATAATTCTGGCAGGGCCCTATCAGCATGAAAAATCATAGCATTTCCCAAAAGTAAAAGTAAGTATAAAATCTTTGAAAACTTAGTTTAAAATATAAATTCCATACAAAAGTACCTATCATTATACAGAGTAGTTGGAAGGCAGATTCCTGAGATACCTCAGATTCCTTCTTGCTATAATGATATTTTTATTCTTCAGATTATTTAAAAAAAAATAAAATAAAATAAAGATACTTCTTTGGTAATTATTCTCAGAAACCTAGAAAATCCTGCTAGTTTTATAAATATAAAGGTTACATGGGCAAAGGGCAAATTTAAGGAGTTGTATCAGCTATAAAACAAATGTCTTTCACCAGATCATTTCCAAAATCTCTCTCAACTCTAACAGTCTATAGTTTATGATAAATTTAAATTAAAATAATTTTAGTTATTAAAATAATTTAACAGTAATAACAGCAATGATACAACAGTCAACATTTTTATGCCCCTATTATATTCCAGGTATTGTGCTAAGTACTCTATAAATCTCTTATTTGATTCTTACACCTCTCAGCAGTGAGTGTTCTTAACCTTAGTTTATCTCAGTCTGAAAAATGTCAATAAGGTCATAAAGCTAAGATCTGAGGCTGGACTTGAACTTGGGTCTTCCTGCCTCCAGGCCTCCTTGGCACTCTATCCTGGGCCATCCAGCTACTTCTATATCAATATTTAAATAGTGAAAATTTCTAAAGCATTAAAGTTGTAAGTCACCTGAAGAGCCACAAAAAATGCCTTACAGGTAGATAGCCCCATCATGTACATCTCAGAGAGATGTCTGACCAGTAAAGGATGAGAGAACAGATGTCCCAGTGGCTGTGGGGCAGACTACTGCACTGGTAAGCAGGCTGCCAGGCATCTCTCTCCTGACCCTGTGGTACACTGGCTAACACACAAGGCTCAGAAGTTAGTTATACTTTGAAGAATCCGGCTATATCTGCTGACATGGGGCATTTTAAAAGATCCTTATGCCAAAGAAACCTGAAGATCTAATGTTTTATTTCAAAATAGTTTTTCTATCACCTGCCCTACTTAGTCCTTCTTGTGTTAAGAATGGATCAATTAAAACAGCAGCAAAGTGAATCTGTGTGACTGACCTCAGACCCACAGATGAGGAAAAGACATCTTGCTCCTTCCCTTGATGAGCCTTGAAGGTTGCTCCGCCCCCCTCCTGCAAGGCTCCTCCCCTTCCCCTCCTTTTCTCTCCTTCCCTTTCCTCCTTCCCGACCCCCCACCCCAGCGCTGCATGTCCCAGACTTTCTCCAGGCATTCACATTACAGGCCATCCGGTGACTGCTTCCAATCTATCCTGCAGAGGGCCTGTTTGTATGCCTATATTTCTCCTACTGGACACTGAGGTCCTCAAGGGTGGGCATTACCTTTTAACATTCTTCCTAGGCCCAAGGTTTAACATGGTAACTGGTACATACTAGGTCCTTAACAAATGCTTCTTGACTCACTGATAACACTAGAATATGGTATTAAAAAAAGAGCTTTTGTTTCCATGTGAATCTTTCATAAGAGCTGTGCAGTACAGCAGCAGAATAGATTAAATTAAGAAGAATTAAGTCCATTCAAATCCCAACTATGACACCAGCTATGTAATCACAGACAAGTCATTTAATCACTTTGAGCCTATTTCTGTAAAATGGAGTTAACAGCATGTCTCAGAGGGTGGCTGTCAGGATCAAATGAAACACAGTAAGTATAAAATCTTTGAAAACTTAGTTTAAAATATAAATTCCATACAAATGTCATCATTAATATGAATTATCTTTAGTTCTCTCTAGCCATTTTGAAATTTGGATGTTGGTTACCAACATATCCTATCCAACATCTCTTCTCTGTCTTGAGTTTACTTCCTATGACATCTGACATTTATTGCCTGGCTAAATATCTCGAGATTTTCATAGCATTTCTCTCTTTTGGTTCTCCTCTTTGACTTCTCCTCAAGATATCATGTCAACATGCCCAATAACTGTGGCTGTCCCAAGGCCTCTTTCCTTTATACTTTCACAAGACGATCTCTTGCAGTTTTCATGTGTTCAATTATCACTATGTAGCTAACTTGCAGAAAAATATATCCAGCCCTGGTCTTTCTACTAAGCTCTATCAATGACTAATTTGAATTTGATATTATTCCAGAGATATCTCTAACTCCATAGGTCCAATTTCTATTTCCTCTTAAACTTATGTTGTTTAAAAATTAAACTGAGACAAAATTCCAAGGATAGTCAATTTATTATTTAGCCAAATGATAGGCAAAGAATGAACCCATGGCCTCCCAATAGTCAAAGGCCTCAAACAAGGGCTGACAAGCCAGAGATATCTCTAACTCCATAGGTCCAATTTCTATTTCCTCTTAAACTTATGTTGTTTAAAAATTAAACCGAGACAAAATTCCAAGCATAGTCAATTTATTATTTAGCCAAATGATAGGCAAAGAATGAACCCATGGCCTCCCAATAGTCAAAGGCCTCAAACAAGGGCTGACAAGCTCTTTTAACAATTGAGCAACCAAGCTATCTTTTCCCCTGATTGGCTGTCAATGCCACAGTCAGAACTGATATTACATCATTTGGCCCTCCTCTTCTAAAATCCCCATAAGCACAACCAAGACACAGTCACATGACAAAGGATCCCAGGCAATGGGAACAGGCTTCAGGAGACGCACTGACCAATTCTGTCTGAAGGAGGGTAGTAGGTAGGTTTCCAAGGTGGAAGTATCTACAAGACACTTGCCAGCTAGATACATGGCCCTGGTCAAATCTGATTGGCCTTCATCCACTGGAGAAGGACCTGACATGTATGTATATGTGTATAATACATCCATGTGAATATAAAATGTAATGTAACAACCTCACTAATATCAATGATGGCTTCATTCTTGTCTTAGTTTTTCCAATGTTTAACACAGTATCTGGCAGATAGTAAGCACTTATAATACATGATGAATAACAGAAGGTTCTGAAAGACAAGGTCTGGAAAAATAAGCCAGATAAGTATTTGCTTCATATCACTTAGATGTTTATAAGATAATAGAATTTTAGAAGGGAAGGTCTCTGAAGTTTCCTTTCAATTTCAATTTTCTCTTATACATCAAGTAAAACTATTTTCAATTTTGTAATTAGTTTATTTTTATTATTTTCTCTAAATAGATAAGTTTTTATATTTCTTAATAATTCTGAGAATAATAAGCTCATTCATTTTATTTTTAGTATATTTTTATATATGGCAATTCTTTCCTCTATCAAGAATAACCAAATTCTGTTTGGTTATCAGTAACTTCTTGATACCCTACCCCTGCCCTAAAAAAACAATCTAACACAGCAGTACACTGAATAGTACTCAACAGATTAAAACTGAGAACCCACATTCTAAAGGATCAACAAAAATGGGAAAGATGTAAATCATCATAATCTCTTCTGCTCTGAGAATAGTGTTGCAAGTATATACCTAACAACTATCAGTATCATTCATCAAGACTATTTTCAGGATTGTTTTCTCTATCTGAAAGAATGAAACTCAGAATTTCAAATGCAAAGAAAGAAAAAAGTAAAAACACCTATTTTAGACAGAACACTGTGAAGATTAATACCTTAAAAAAAAAAAAAAAAGAAAGGCACATTTCTATTACTAAATATAAAGGATCTATTACACTTCTACCCTTTTCTCCCATTTGATTAGCGGTATATTTCAGGTCTATCCCACACAGAACATAAGCATTCCCACAAAGCTCTGTCTACCAAAATGATAAAGAAAGAAGAAGAAAAAGACATGGATGGAATAGGGGGGCAGGTATCAGAATTAGTTTGGGCAAAAATAATCTTGGTTTCATTGGAAGGTGAATTTGGTTAAGGACAGAAAGGGAGATGATAAAATGGCCACTGGCAGTAAGGAAAAGTGAATTTGAGGGTTTAGCATATAATTTTCCTGTAAGATTGAATTCCTAGACAAAAAATGAAGGTGGTACCTGAGCAAAGCTGGCAGCTAAGAGAAAAAGCACTAACTGGAGGCAGAATCTTGAAAAAGATAGAGACCATTTCCAAAATATATAGAGAACTGACCCTAATTTATAAGAAACCGAACCATTCTCCAATTGATAAATGGTTAAAGGATATGAACAGACAATTCTCAGATGATGAAATTGAAACTATGTCCACTCATATGAAAGAGTGTTCCAAATCACTACTGATCAGAGAAATGCAAATTAAGACAACTCTGAGATACCAATACACACCTGTCAGATTGGCTAAGATGACAGGAACAAATAATGATGAATGTTGGAGGGGATGTGGGGAAACTGGGACACTAATACATTGCTGGTGGAGTTGTGAAAGAATCCAGCCATTCTGGAGAGCAATTTGGAACTATACCCAAAAAGTTATCAAACTGTGCATACCCTTTGACCCAGCAGTGCTACTACTGGGCTTATATCCCAAAGAAATACTAAAGAGCGGAAAGAGACCTGTATGTGCCAAAATGTTTGTGGCAGCTCTATTTGTTGTAGCTAGAAACTGGAAGATGAATGGATGCCCATCAGTTGGAGAATGGTTGGGTAAATTATGGTATATGAAGGTTATGGAATATTATTGCTCTGTAAGAAATGACCAGCAGGAGGAATACAGAGAGGCCTGGAGAGACTTAAATCAACTGATGCTGAGTGAAATGAGCAGAACCAGGAGATCACTGTACACTTCAACAACAATACTGTATGAGGATGTATTCTGATGGAAGTGGAAATATTCAACATAAAGAAGATCCAACTCACTTCCAGTTGATCAATGATGGACAGAGGTAGCTACACCCAGAGAAGAAACACTGGGAAGTGAATGTAAATTGTTAGCACTAATATCTGTCTGCCCAGATTACATGTACCTTTGGAATCTAATGCTTATTGTGCAACAAGAAAATGGTATTTACACACATGTATTGTATCTAGGTTATATTGTAACACATGTAAAATGTATGGGATTGCCTGTCATCGGGGGGGAGGGAGTAGAGGGAGGGGAGGATAATTTGGAAAAATGAATACAAGGGATAATATTATAAAAAAATATATATATATATATATAAAAAAAAAAAGAAAGAAAAGAAAAAGATAAGAGACCACCAACCAGAGTATGCTATGTCCCAAGTTCTCTCCAAGTGACTAAACACTAATTCTCCAAACTGGTCATGAAAAAGCAATGCTCTCAGCTCCCCCAAAGGAAGCAGTTTTGTTTCTTAAAGTTTGAAAGCACACCCTTAACTAAAAGGGTTAGGCTACAAGGAACCAGGGGTATACAGCCCATGTGGTTGCTATTTCAATATGTGTGTGTATATATATATATACACACACGTGTGTGTGTGTGTGTGTGTGTGTGTGTGTGTGTGTATGTATATAGTCATCCATGATGGGGTGACTAATTGCATTTATTCTAAAAGCAAGGAAAGGAAAATTGTTTTGCTTTCTAGTGGAGAGAAGGTACTACGAGAACAAGTCTAATTAAATAAATTTATAGACAGAGAAATAAGTTGCCATACACAGCAAGGAAGGAAGCCATCAATGAAGGGTCAGACACCTAGCCTGCAATGCCCTCTAATGGTTAAAGTAAATACTAAATGGTTTGTCAGTCTTCATAATAAAAATAGCATTCCAAAAGACTTGGTGAAGTATTAAGCTTTAATAGGTTAAAGCTATTTGTATCCTCTTGCTCAAACAGCATAAAATTGACCCGAATTACCTAGCCATTTTCTGTGAGATCTTTGAGGGAATGTATGCCATGTTTACACATATACACATACATATCTCAACACAGATTCATGGTGTCTTTTCATTTGCAAGAGAAGTATTAAATAATAATACATTCTATTCCCAATTATCTCTTAGAAAACACTTTCCTTCCCACTGCAATTTACATCCTGAAAAGAGCTTTAGGCTCTAAATTTAAACTTAAAATTATCAAAGCCAAAACAAGAAGGAATGATATAAAAAATATTAAGCCAGTACTTATATTAGTACTCTCCTGCTTAAAAAACGACAGGAATTCACTAAATAAGTCCTATATTCTTAAAATAAATAATATTATTTTGCCAAAAAATTCTGAATAACAATGTTTTAAGAATAATCTTTTTTTTTGTAACCCTCAGTAACTGTAAACCACTTCAGAACAAAGCAAGAGTATTTACAAAAGCCCAGCTTTGAAAGAAAAGGAAAGTCTGTTTGAAATATTTGGCAAAATAGTTCCATTTCTAACTAGGTCTATTAATAATTACTTTAAATGAAATTAAAAGGATATACCAAGTGTATAGAGATGTGTCTTCTTATCAGAAAAATACTTTTTCAAGTCTACATTTGGAACTTTAGCATGTTTCTCTTCAAAAACTTCAGTTTTAGGATGTTTATATCTAAAGATAAAATGAAGTTTATGCTCTTCTCCACATTTATCTGGTCCAAACATAATGGTATAAGGTGTTTTATCAAAGAAATTTTCCTGCAAAAGGGGGGAGAAAGGGAGAAGGGAAGAGATGTCTTAATATGGGATTAAAAAATATTTAATGAGCTTCTATTCTCTACTTAATCTATGCAAAGTTCATCCTTAAGATATATTTTATGTAAGAAAATAATTCTCAATACATCAAAAATTACTTGAAAAGAATAATTTTATTAACAATAATAGATTAAATTGAAAACATTTTAATGTAGGAGAATGTAGGAGCCAATAACAGAAAGAGCACTGAACTACAGGTCAGAACAATGATATTTCACAAATACTTATCATATGCTACCTCTGTAATTTGTATTAAAGAAGAAACAGAAGTTACTTTATCAGTGTTTTTATATGCTCCTTTTTACTGTATAATCTAGTTTTGTTTTTTTGTTTGTTTGTAATGTAAATTGAACCTGTGCTTTCACTGGTGTAGGGAATCCTCTATAATTAAATTCCTTTACCAGTGCAGATGGTCACCTGATCCCTAATTTATCTTAAAGAATTGCTTGGGACGCAAAGGTAAAATAACTTGTCCAATATATATATATAAGGGGACTTAAACTTGGATCTTTGCTTCTTACAATGAGGCTTAAAATACTACAATATAAAAATTACATTAATACTTGATATAGTAAATTAAAAGTTTTTTGAGAGAATAATTTTCTAGCTAAAGAATACATTTCATTTTTCTTTAATGCACAAAAAGGAAAAAAGGCAGCAAAAGTGTAATCCAACAGGCACAGGACGACTACAGAGACCAAACATACTAGCTTCCTATCCCCAATCATTTCCTTTCCAACTGGGATTATATCTTCAAATGATCTTAACCAATTGTAAATGCTCTTACAAACTGTTCTTCCAGGACTCTGATACACTAAACAACAATCAAAAGAACTAAGGTTCTTTACCTCTTTTGTGTTTTGGAGTTGCCCTGTACTTTCCACAGAAAAGTTAATCAATCTATGGACCCCCTTCTTAGAATAAATTTTAAATGCATAAATTACTGAAATAGTTATATAGTTTTAAAACAAGCTAAGACTCCAGGTTAAGAAGCTCTATTACAGAAAGTTCTTTCAAACTGTATTTTGAATTATCCCTCCTCCTAGATGGACTGAATAAAAGTATTTAATCAAAGTTGTTTTTTTTTCCCAGTTACAATTTCCTAAAGCTTGAGGTTTCATTCTCTAACTTTTTTCTTAGTAATGTAAACAATGTAAACAAAGGGTTTAATTAATTTTCATTTGTTATTCCTTTTCTGAACTTGTGTTTATTAATCTTATTTTGAAATCATATATAACTTTACTTTACTCCAATAGTATTTTAAAGCATATTTTATAATTTAAAATTACAGCAAAATGTTAAGAAAATTGATATCATCAAGTAACAAATAATAAAAGGATAAAATCTTTTATTTATGTTGAGTTTTAGAAATAACTTTTATTAGATTTTTTAAAACTTTCAGAAGTTAATTTCAATTAATTTTAAATATTGTTCATAATTTACAAAATATATTATTTAAACATATGTTAATTCAAGAAAATTAATTATTTAAAAGATCATACCAGATTCAAATAATCATTGTCTGTTAGAAGCTTAATGTATGCACCGCCACAATCCATACCATTTTGAAAATTTACTTCATATCTGCATAAGTGGAAAAGAGCTACATTGTAGATAAATGAAAATCATTAAAATGGCTACTTTATTCCTATTTACCAATCTAAAGTCAAGTAAAACATTCACCCTGCATGTCAGCAAGTGACCTATAAAATATAATTTCTAAAATTACTACAGCAAATGAGTGAGCTTTAACAAACATTTCCTGTTAAAATGTAATTTGAATCCCTGAAATACAAAAGCTAAATTCTTTCTCATAAAAAAATAGGAAAATCTTCAAAAACATCAGAAAAATATAAAATTTTAATTCGATGTTTTATGCCCACAAAATGCCAATGAAACTAAAATTCATACTTCAAAAGAGGTGGGACTACAGGCTTGTTTACTTAATGATAGCTTGTTTTTATTTTGGTAAGAGTATGTTTAACAGAATCTCTAGAAATCAAATCTTCCACACTGCCTCTTTCAGCTGATTGAAATCTAATGTACTTGATTAATCAGTTAAATACTTCTAGGAAAAGACACATTTAGGAAGCTTTTTGAATGTGTTTCACAATTTTTACATATCCAGACTTAAGGCAAAGTATCAGTTGAGAATGAGATTCTTCTCACAAATAATATCTCTGGTTGTTATATCCCACTCTGATTAAATGAGGAAACACCTCCTTATCTCACTTCACCCTGTCTGCCTCAGTTTCCTCATCTGTAGAATAAGCTAGAAAAGGAAATGGCAATCACACTCCGGTATCTTTGCCAAGAATCCCAAATGGGGTCAGATATGACTATGCAACAACAAGCCATAGTAGGAGAGCAGCATCTTATATAAAGGTCCTAGTAACATGACTAAAATGCCTGTCCGTATTATGTTCCTATCAGGAATCTTCAGGCTGCAATCCTCCCACATTCCCAACTCAGCATTAAAGCCCTTCACAATTTGGCTTCTGCTTCCCTTTTTAAGCTTACTGTATATGCATTACTACCCTAGATCTCTCCCAGCAAAACTAGCCTCCGGGAGCTTCCTGAAACTGAACCTTCTGCCTCCTTCTGCCATATTTTCACAAGGCCTGTAATCCCTGCTCACTTTCACCTCTTGGGATGTCCTGTGTCCTTCAAGGCTTCAACTTACCTGGACCTCTCCTCTAAATGGCCTAGAGCCCATTAATTCTTTGTGCTGTCTCCCCCTCAAATAATCACTGGTATGTTGTACATGTTTACAGATTACATTTCTCCATTCAAATGCAGGCAGCAATTTTGCTTCATGTTTTTATATGCTAGTGCCTAGTAGAACATTAATAATATAAGATGGGACTTTAAAATAGACTTTAAAATGAGTAGACTTGAGAGCAATGAGATAGCACAGCAGATATAGCCTCGGCTCTGGGTCAGGATGACCCGAGTTCAAATCTGGCCTCAAACACTGGATGCTTAGTAGCTTTGTGACCCTGGGGAAATCACTTCACTCCAACTGACTCACAAAAATAAATGAAATGACTAGGCTGAGTTGAAGACATCTGTGCAATCATAATTTTGTTTATGTTGGTAAATTCTTATAACTTCTTGCTATCCCCATTAAAAACATTAAGATATCTTTACACCAATTATGCCCATTCAACTTATTCAATCCCTCAATAAAAGGACAAAACAAATATTCAACATCTCCCTTACATCAACTCTCCTGGGAGACATGGCATTCCAACCTTTATATTTAGTCTTGTAAGCAAGAATTTGCATTAAGATAATAATGAATGCTAATTTCATTATCTCATCTTTTAGCCCTTCATTGATAAACTGGAAAAAACTACAAATATCGATACATTTTTGTTGCTTTTCTTTTAATTCTGTTATTTAAATTTCAGAATCAAAAACCTAACTCCTGGAAGCCTACCAAATTCTAAATATGGTGGCAGGAGTAATCCTGATACTCTGAGGATGAGAGAAAAGAGAATGAATTTTCATTATAACAAAATCTTAACAATATACTGTTTTCAACTCACAACAGCATAATTTAAAACCTACCTATGGTATGGACCTTAAGAAAATCTGTAGTATTGTAAACAATTCAAAGTTTTGTGTTTGCTATATTTTTTTTTCTGTAAAGTTGAAGTCCCTAAAAGAAATAAAATTCCTATATATGCCTGTTAAATTTTAAATAACAATACTGAAAGTTTTAGTTAAATTAAAACTATCAATATTTAAAGTAACTTTCTCTTTTTGGTAATTGTTTCTGAATCCTCACTTACTACAATTAACAATATAGTTAACAATAATTATGTCAATATTAACTGTTAACAATAAATCATCACTCAATTTGAATGTTATCTTAATTAAACACAAGAATGTAAGGTAGCATTTTAGTCCAAAATAGAACATTTAGCCATGAATATCAGAGAATTCTGAAATCTAGAGTCAGCATGTTCAAGATGTGCTGACACTAATTTGTTGTATGAACTTTTCATTTAACTATTAAGCTTCAATTTCTTTATCCATAAAATGGGAATAATATCATTTATAATAACTGCCTCACAGGATTGTTGTGAGGAAAACACTTAAATCACAATATAACTTGTGTTATTTTTAAAGAGCAAATTTTATATAGCAATTTTAGAATAGCAAATTTAGGTTGCATTGTTTTGTTGTAAAGAGTTAAAGAAGAGGGCAGCTCTGGGGAGAAGTAGATAGAACACTGGCCCTGAAGTCCTTAGGACCTGAGTTAAAACTTAGTCTCAGACACTTAATACTTACTTGTGTGACCCTGAGTGAGTCACTTAACCCTAATTGCATTGCCCAAAAAAAAAAAAAAAGTTAAACATATTTAAATGTGTAACAAATTAACATGCCTGCTATTTCAAGCCTAATTGGTTTTATACTCACAGGACAATGAATTTCTGTAAAGAAGCTAAGTTTGCCAAGGATAGTTAGTAGTCATACCCAGTATTTCAAATTCATGAAATTCTAAGTTCTAGGAAAGCAGTCATAAAACTTACTGAACTATCAAAGGTTTATCTGCAAAAATAAACGGTTTTGATAACAGAGCTGATATTGCATGATGTTTTGCTTGTGATTTCAAAACTAGTCCTCTGTCACCAGGAACTCTATTTTCTTTCAAATCTTCTATCTCCCATCTTCCTAAAAGGAAAAAAAAAAAAAAAAAAAAAAAAAAAAGACAATGAAAAAATAATTTTTTGAAAGAAAAAACAAACAGCATATATTAATGTTATAACATCTTTGTTACTCTACAAAATGTCCAGGTATCTTTTGTTTTGACATGATGACTATGTTAAAACTGGTTTAATAAATCAAAAACTTCTTTTAAGTGGCACTTTGAATAATTAGTATACAATGATCCTCATGCTTTTAACTCATGATATCTATGGAAAACTATAAAATATTAAGTGCTAAGATGTGGGGACTAAATTATGTTTCGTTTTCAAGTCATCCTTTGTACCATGGTCATCAAGTACTTTTGCTGATTTTCTAGCTGGCTTCTTCCCTTTGCTGTACCTAATTATTCATTAGTTCTAGTCTCTTACAAGTCTCTTATGTATTAGTCTCTAGTCTCTTCTTTTCTTAAATGTTTTGCCTAATTCTTTGCAACAATGAGGGGATTCAGGCAAGTTCCAATGGAGTTGTGATGGAGAGCCATCTGCATCCAAAAAGGGGAATATATGGGGACTGAGTATGGATCATAACACAATATTTTCACTCTTTTTGTTGATGTTTGCTGGGGTTTTTTTCTTCTCATTTTTTCCTCTTTTTGTTCTGATTTTTCTTGTTCAGCATAATTGTGGAATTGTGTAGAGAAAAACTACACATGTTTAACTTATGCTGGATTATTTGCTATCTAGGGGAGGGAATGGGAGGGGGGAAGAAGGAGAAAAAATTTGGAACACAAGGTTTTGCAAGCAAGGGTGAATATTGAAAACTATCTTTGTCTCTATTTTGAAAATAAAAAGCTATTAAAAAAAAAAAAGTAACAACTGTTTCATCTAATCCTCTGGTTTAGAATTGACCTTTCAAGTCTTCCCTCTTCTTTTTACTCCTTTAGCATTTTTAAGTGCTTTTTTTGGCTCTGAGAAAAAGGTATATATATTTTTTGAACCCTGCTTCATTATTTATCCAAAGATTCCAATATTCTGAATGCTAAAAATTTTATTATCAGTATTGTGATTATTCTCTTCTCTCATAAACAAAGTTCAAAGAGCTTTTAAGCCTTTATTTTTTTCTACCAAATTAATGCCTTCTTTAAAAAAAATAAACCCAGATAACCTTTCTATATCTCTTAGTCAATTATGATGACGAAGATATGGTGTACTACAGAAAACCACCTGTGAAAAACTGTCTTTTAATGTTTTCATTATAGATAACTGATAGATGACAGTATTTTTATAGAGATGAGAAAGTAGACATGCACAGGGTTATTTTCTTAAATGTCTTTTTTTGTTAAAAAAAAAAAAAAAAGCATCATGAATGCGCTTGATTATTCTTTTAGATTTCCCTTCTTTGGGACTGCAGTACAAAATCTGAAAATAGTCAAGGATTCTAAAATAAACTGATTTTTTTGGCTTGAGCTTTCACCTTTTACTCATGCTGGCATATGAATTTGTTCACATTTTTAAAAAACTGAGTAAGTGCAAAACAAACTCCCTCTTCACTGAGTAATAACCCCATCTTGTGGACTCTTAGGATATTGTGGCTATTGTTTTTTAAAACCTTGTTGAGTTTACACAACTACAAGTAATAAATGGGATTTATCAACTAGGAAATGAGGATCAGATACAACTAGAAAACTGTGACTGGGCAGAACAAAATCAAATCAAGGGATAATTCTGGTCACTGGACTGAAAGATTCCCCATCCCTTATAGTTAATAAATTAACTTTCTGCTGATCAAAATACTTAACTGATCAGGAATTCTTATTCCCAGACTATCATACAGAATTTTATAGGGCATTACTTTAGTAATGATCAACGGTCTCTCAATCTTATTCATAAAGAGCAGTTTGTGGCTAAGTTTAAAATATTATGATATATTTAATGATAAAATATTTCAAAACAAAACTGCAACGATATCACAACAAAACTAGTACTGTGTTTCCAATTATAATTTAATATGCTTTTGATTTAATATATTTAATGATACTTTTGAATAAGTGAGAGAAACCTTGAATCACCTTTTAACACAATTCTTAGCTAGTAATTCAAAAAGCAAAAGTAATATATAAAATGTTGAACTTAAAATCGGATTTGATATAATCTGAGGATTCCCTAATTCATTTCTAGAGTTTTGCTTAATAGTACTGAGCCAGGAAAAAAAAAAAAATGCCCTTTATAAATATTTGAATTTTTAAAATTATTTTAATTAACTTATTTTAAAAGTTTACAGACTAGTATTTTTGTTTCCATTTTATGTAGAAAAGAGTGAGGAGTATTGCTTTGATAACTTAACTAAGAAATAGCACACACAGAGAGCTAAATAAAAACTATTAAGGCATCATAAGACAAAGTATTCCTCTTGCCCATTTTTCTAATCTGTCGATAAGAAAACTAGAAAATAATCTACAAACTGAAAGTGATCCCAGTATTCCTTCTTCTATTTTGAGTTGCATATTCACATGGAAAAGACAAGGTTCTAATTTAAAATTTTTGTTTCATAAATATATAATTTTATGTGTACATAAAACATAAACATACATTTTTAAAACTTTGCTAAGTTCTTAAATGTAGCCAGAAATTCAAATCACAGAAAATTTTTATACAAAGTTTCTATTCTACAAAGTAGAAAACAGTTAATTTTTATTTAATGATAAAATGTGCAGTAAATTAACTTTTCTGATTCTTCCCAGTGCTTACCTTCAACAAGGGCCCAATCTTTTGTTCTTCCTTTTCCTCTGCTAACCCTAAAATTTCTGACTGAGATTGGATTTACCAAGTACTAGGTCTCACTTAGCAATGATTTTTCCTTAAAAGTAGTACTGCTCAAAATACTAGTAACTGAAATATGGACATCTGGATTCAAATCCTGGCTCTACAAGTTTTCATAACGTCAGTTTCCTTATAGGATTGTTGTTAGAAATACTGGGTAAGGCTTAAAGTTCTGTCAAAGTGAGTAAGATGACTAAGTTTTAAATTATCTGTAGTGGAAGCAAATGGCTTTACACTACAACTATGAATAATTAATGCTACACATTTAAAAAATAACAATCCTGATAACCCACCTCTATAAAAGCTTACACAGCACTTTTCAGACCATGCTCTTTTTTTTCCTATTTTGTAAAGGGTTAAAATGAATGTAAGGAACTTGCTCTATATCATACAGCTGGAAAGTGATTGAAACAGGGTTTGATTTCTGGTCCTTTTATTCCAAGGGCAGGCTTCACTTTACTGCCACAGTAAACCCTTTGCTGTTAAGTTTATATCACCCCAAAATTTGTAATTAATTTCTTTTGTAAGTTTCTTTGAAGACCAGTGGCAAATTCCACTAAAAAATGTAATTAGATCAAATATATAAATACAATTACATAATGTGGTTTAAACATGTATATATTTAAGGAGTTTACCATCATATTTAGCAATGTTTTCATCAGTGTCTTCTTTTCTTGCTTTGGATAACACCCACCTGTAAACAATTAGTTTTCTTTAATAAATAGCACACATGTTCATCAATTTTTCAGATAGTTTAGAAAAGACAAATGAGTCAATTCCATAGTTTATAAAGGGTTCTTAAGGTTCAGTTTCCACTAATACTACAAACTGTTTATTATTTCTGAAAGTAATTACAAATTTAACTTGAAATAAAATCAAATAAACATACATACAACTATTTGCACAACATATTTCTCAAACATGTGCCCATGACTAAATTACATATTTTCTCTGAATCTTTTGCCTTTGGACATTTTTTTTTAAATGTTGTTCTTCAGACTTCATAATCAATTGTATTGTTTTTCCCATCTATGACATGCTCCTTTTGTTCATTAAAAAAATTGATTTATCTGCTTTCATTCAATATCTTTTTTGCTTGTTGAGGAGCTATTCACTATTATTTAATAGTTTAAAATGTATGTGTTAAACAAAAATAGAATAAAGATATTATATATTCCCTAATCTAACATACTGTTTAATACTGATTCATTTGGAATTTACTGTATTATGTGACATAGATATTTACATTTACTTTCTTCTATATTACAATAATTTCCCCAATATTTCTTATATAAAATAGCTGTTTCTTCAGATATCATTATTATTCATAAGATCTCAAATACCCATCTTTAATATACTTTTGGTTCTATTTCTGCATTGTCCTTCTTTCCCACTGTCTTATTTTTCTGTTCGTCTTTTTTTTTTTTTTTTTTTTTTCTGAGGCAACTGGGGTTGTGACTTGCCCAGCATCACACAGCTAGGAAGTGTTACATGTTTGAGGTCAAATTTGAACTCAGATCTGTTAGGTTCTTACTAAGTGCTAATGAGATAATGAGATGATTAAGTTCTTACTAAGTGGTAAGTCAGTACTTAACAATTCTCTAGATCGGGCCTTTACTGGGAGTTTTACTTCTGTGAACTCCTGGGGAGGAGCTTACATGCTTAGGAGGAACAAGTTCATTGCTTGAAGTAATTTTTCCCAGAAGTCCTTGCGTTACCCACGCCCATTCCCTGGGAGGAGATCTGCTGTGTCAACTCAAATCTCTAGGACAGATTCTTCTTCCTGTAGAGAGCCCTTGTCTCCAGATAGTTGCACTTAGTAAAAACCTAACACAGATCCTCTTGATTTCAAGGCTGATGCTCTACCCACTGGACCACCTAGATGCCCCAATAAATTTTTTTTAAAGGACAATGCTTTTATAAAATCTGAAATAACTAATCTAGTCCCCAGCTTCTTAAAATTGTGGTTCACAACCCCATAAGAGGGGTTTCACAAGTGAATGTGGAAATTACAAAATTATGATTATCAGGAAATGTTTGACTTGTATACCTATTTCATATTCTGAAATATGTGGGATCACATAAAAATATTTTGGGTGAAGAGAAAGGGTCACAAGCAGAAAAATTTAAGCAGCCCTATTCCCCAGAAACTTTAAAAGAAAAGGTAATAGGATCACAGATTTACAATTAGTTGAGATCCTTGGAAATATGACTAAGGTAACAAAAGGGATGGGATTACTCCATTTCACAGAACTTGTCAGGTACTTGAAAAATTTATACTTTTGTTAAAAAAAAAAAAAAAAAAAAAAAATATATATATATATATATATATATATATATATTAAAAGCAGTTATCAATGGTCTAAACTCTAGCTTTAAAATATCAGGTACAATATCCTTTTTAATATTCACTATAAACTTACCCAGTTAATATTCCATTATCAAAGGTTTCTGTGAAATACGCTTCTCCTATAGGTTGTGGTGTCTTATATTTTACCTAAAAGACATGTTACAAATTGGTCTAAGTAAAAACAAAGCTTTTGAAAAGAACTTAGTACAATATACATTGATGAAAAATAACCAACTTTTGGGTCTGCCTCTAGGGGAGCAATGTCTATCAAAGAGAAAGCTAGATTTTAGGGAAAGGACATATAGCTTAATTGAGCAATACTGGTTTTAGTGGGAAAACATTTCCAGTTTCTACAAGAAAAAGAGATTATCAGTGAACAGGCAAGAGTCTACAAAGTTATTACTAGCAGGATTATGAATAAAACTATGGAATCTGGTTCAGTCTATTCTCAGCTTACTCAAAACTATCTGCTTCAACTAATTCCTTCCGGGAAGTAGGAAATTTTTTTTTTTTCTAGTAGGCTTTCCCTAACACACCAGCCCTGTCTGTCTTTACATCTATCATTGTACATTTTGGTCCTCTCCACTAAAAAAATAATCAAAAAAGCATTTATTAAGACAGTCTAGTTTAATCTGGCTCTTTGGATAGAAAAACCAATAGCAAAGAAAAATTCCTGCCTAAAGATTTCTTTATATATGAATATTTAAGATAGAACCACAGATGGTTAGTTTCTTTGGTATAATTTTCTAAAGCAAAAGAGTCAAACACCAATCACATAGCTTACATTTCTGAATGATGTTTGAAGCCAATTAAAATACATTTAGAAAATGTTGAACAAAATAACTAAGAAGATAATAGCAACTAATGTGAATGTGTGGTTTTCTAAGTCAATATGCTGTGCAGCCCAGAGGGATTCTGAGATAATTTCTAGCTGAGTTTGATACCAGAGTTCAATATAATTACTTAATAGCTGTGGCTAAACTAGTTATTTGAACAATAATAAATGAGTGTGACTGCTTTCTGTAAGAATCTGAAATTCTGTATTTAATGAGAGGAACAAGAAAGAAAACAGAATCAAAATAGTACAAGGAAAAAAACAAAAGAAATATTTTCAGAGAGCTTACCATTTAGCTAAAGAATGTGCACACATGCATCCCTGTCAAGCACAGCATCCAAATATGAAACAATAAGTTTATAGATTATTAATTCCTCCTAAGCACATACCAGATTTTAATGAGTGTCTATGTTTCAACTTTAACTCTTTCCCTTCCTCATTTTTCATTAGAAAAAAAAAATTTTTCTTAAAGATGTGTTATTTTCTCTTCTACAGATAAGAAATTCAACACTTATTGGAAGAGGAATCTATAGTTTAGAAGTCTTAGAAACAGAAAAGCTTTAAAAACTATTCTCAAAGTAATTTGTACTAATTTACCTAATACTAAAAGAGGGAATCCCTGAACTCTGAAAATCCTTGAAAGGGAAAATCTCCTTCAACTCTGCCTCAATAAGGGACACTGCCCATCTTTTTCCTTTAAGTGAATTTTAAGTTTTGACTGCTTGAGGGGGGAATGAAGAGGAAACTCTAAAACTCTGAAAAATCCTTAAAAGAGAAAACCTCCTTGGATTCGGCCTCAAGGAGGGGACTCCACCCCTTTGTTATCTGGGTAGGGTCGGCTCAGTCTCGAAACCTTAGAATTCAATTCAAATTCTAACCCGGGCTGAAACCCAGCCAGGAGCCAATCTGGTCCTCCACCCAAAAGTCCCCTTCAGCTTGTAGCTGAAAGCCCCTATTATAAAAGAGCCAGACTGGAGTACTCTCTTTTCAGAGGTCCCAAACTAGACAGCCTTACCCCTGACATACCAAAGATCACTGCCCACTGGAACACTGTTTCCGGTGCCCTCTTATCTCTCTACCTTCAACTTTACTAACTAGACTTTAACTTTATTTCCAAACCCCATAATAAACCTCTGTTCTAGGTTTTCGGGTCTGTAAATTCCTTTGCAGGGGACTCTTGCGCTGCTACCAGACCTCATTTAACTCCATATCTTTGCGCCGAATCTAAAGGGGTTGCAGGGGAGCTCTATTTGACTCCCTGTACCCCAAACCTGCCACTAGACTCAATTAAACCCTAATTTCATTTAGGTACCCCAATTCTAGACCTCATCAATACTAATATTACTAATCACTAAAAGATACTAATAGTACCTAAGGTACTATTTTTGATGTTTTCTTTAAAAAAAATTTTTTTTAAGTGACCTGAAAAATTTAAAGCAAAACCCTATTGATGGGGATTGAGGTCCCTTTAAGATTCCTTTCTAATTGCCCAACCCATGGCTGACCTTGATTCACAAATCCTGGTCAAAGGCACCCTTTGAATATCTGGGCCCAGCCCCACTATCAGCTCAGCTTCCCCCTAGCCCTCACCTGATCTGAGCTAACTGAAAAGCCCACCAAGAACTTGGGGGGTACCACCCATCATCTTCTAGGTATAAAAGAAATGAGCCGGAACGCCCTCTTAGCAAGGAGCCCTCCCATCAACACTTGGTATCCCTTCCAGCTACGTAAGGGTTCCTGCCCAACCAGAGGCCACCTCTGGCCCTGACATCTTTCCAACTGAGCTTTACTTCCAAATTTCTACAATAAATCTCTTTTATCAATCTAGGTTTTTGGGGCTGTAAATTCATTTACAGGAGACACTGCGTGCGCCTCATGAAATTATCTTATTATCTTTGCACTGAGAAATGGGGTTCCCCCTTTCCTTTCCCTCATTATTATTATGTAACATAATACAAAAGAGAACAAAACAATTCCCGATAGTAGATTAACAAACTAGACAACAAAGTCCTATGTATATAGACACAAGTCAGTCCATTTAGGAATTGTAGAATTGCAGATCTATAAGAAATTCAGGGATTAATCACATATAGGAGTTAAGGTAAAAAATTGACTATTAAATTTAATTGAATACTAATTTTACCTCTGGGGAAAGTTTATCTTCATTGGTCACAATTTCTTCTGAACTTTCATCAAAATCCTCCATCTCAACATCTTCGTCCTGCAATTCTGCTTTTACTAAGGTGAACAGTAGGAGATTCAAACACAACCAAAAGCCTTGGAATTGCATATTGTTTATCTGTAAAATTAAGATAAATTGCTAATGTAACTATAACATATAAAGCTATCTTTTACAATTTTTACAAATAATAATTCAATTCTCCCCACTCATTTTTAGGGCATCCTTATAGCCAAAGCATATATAAAAACATTTTATTATCTTGCTATTGAATGAGATGAGGTGAGATCTTTCAAGACAGTTGTGAAAATCGAGTAAGGCTTCATCTACTTCAGAGTTCGAGTAGGCCTGAAGGACTCTGAAGGGCATTGCCTTCCCCTCCTATGACCATCTCCCTATTTTATCCAAATATGGGCAACTATGTACTTATTGGTCAAGTTCAATTTCATGGGTAGATCTCGCGTTTAGAATGTAAGACTCTCAGCCAATGAGGATGAGGGTCAGTGGTGGGAGGGGGCGTTTTGCGTTAGGGATTAAAGGTGCTGTCCTGCCCACAGGAGGCGCTTCCTCTCTTCGATAGTCTACTCGAAGAGTGGGACGCCCTTCTCGCGAGAATGTACAATAAACTTTGCTTTTCTCTAGAGCTCTCTCCAGCTTTTTTATTAAATGGTGACCCCTCACCATTTCCGTACCACACAGTTTGGGGGCTCGTCCGGGATCCTTTACTCGGTGAGTAAGTGAACTCCTGGGTGCTAGTGGGGTGGCGCCCTGCCTTGATTTAGGCAGCCCGCCAGCATCCAGGGGCTTCTCCTTGCTCCCTGACGTAGAGTGGACCCGAAGTGGAGAAACTCAGAGAAAAGCAACGGAAACTCCGCGGTGAAAATCCCAACCGGTTGGTGGAGGACAGATCAGTCAAGAAATTTGCTGCGCAGCAACCCAGTGGAGGTAAGCGTCCTGTGAAGCCCCTTGAGTCTAGTTATAGATTCTGGAGGGGGCTGTAGACGGTAGACAGGAAGAGAGCTAGGCCTTCCTGGGTGACTGGGTTAACTGGTGACAGTTAGCGTGTTTGGGCGTTTAGGAGTCTGTTAAACTCCTTCCAAATTCAATGGGTGTGGCCTAGTCCCAGCCAGCCCTCGCGGAGAGAAATGAGAAAAATATCAGAAAATACCGGTAGATATTCCCTTGGGAGATAAATTAAGTAATTGGAACAAACTGCCAAAATATGAGGAAAAATAAAAAGCAAGAAAAAGCGGATAAGGTATTGTTGTTTTGTTGCAGACTGGTGGTACCAAAAGGATTAAGTGGTACCTGAAGGGAAGGACCTGAGAGGATTTAATTCCATTAGCCCTTCCAGGGGCCTTCGGGCCGGGAGGAGAACTAGGTCTTTTGAAGCAGGGGTCGTTTCAGCTGACCAGAAATAGCTGTTAGTAGATCCCATTTGGGATCAGAAACCCTGTACATGGGGAAGTTTGTGGGATTGAGCCAGTGAAGATGGTGGCTTCCTTCCTCTTCCTCCCACGTGTCCTGACTGCAGCAGGGCCACGGGGGCCGGGGGAAAGAAACCGCTATTTAGTGAAGTTCATTGTTTTAAATCTGATAGCAAAGTAGTTTTATATTATTGGGAATTTAAAGCTGTGATTGGGATTTTAAGTTAAAACATAGGTTTTTAAAACAATGCTGGTAGCTTACTTAGGGGAGGTTGTGGTTGTATCTCCCTACTTCGATGGTATGTTTGCTAGAGGTATTGGGTAATTTGTAACTGAGCTATGCCTTAAGTGTTTGTCAGCTCTGTTGGGCATGTATTAAGTTTTATGAAATTTGGGTCAGTTACGTGCAAACATTGAAGTGTAAAGTTTAAAAATATATACATATATATTTACTTAAAGGCGGGACAGGAAAGATTGATTTGTAAAAGTAATTAATAGTTTAAATGGAGCTATGATATATTGGGTCGGAAAGCATGGTGGTGTGGGGGAAGGGTGACCACGTGGAGAGGTCCCTCCCATTAAGTATAGTGGGGTTTTTTGTTTTTAATAACTGCACCTCCTTGCTGATTTAGATATTAATTATTTCTACTGTTTAAAGGAAAAGCCTACATTTATATGGTGTTGATAACTGAATGTTTTATTTTTATTTTTCAAGTCTATAACTGTTCTAAGGAGTTGGAACTGAAGTTTTCTGAAAACAAGTTATTCAATATTTATTTACATGTGTGATAGTCTCCTTGTTTAAAGATTATTTTAATCTGATCTGATAATTTGATAGGGTTATTTGCAAAAATTTTAATCCTGCTTCCTTTTTGTCCCCTGGAGAACAGAACTATTGCTGTATAAAACTGTAGAACTATTGCTATGTTTTGGGAAATTTACTAGTCTGTTGTGTATAATATGATAATTTCTGTAAACAGGGGGGGAAGGGAAACTGAGATTTCAACTGGTCAGAAAATTGGGAAAAACTGATGTCTTATTTCAGTTCAGGCCTAATTGGAAACTACTTACTCTTTGCTTACCTCATCATTTTGGTTCCCTGATGAAGGACCTCGAAAATAGACATAATTTGGGTACTGAATGGAACTCTGGAAAAGGTAAAAGATTTTTTTTTTTTGCACTGGACATCCAGGCTGCTTCTGGCCTGGATCGTTGTTAGAGCTCTATGCTCGGCAAAATTCTTTTAAGAATTGCTGCGATTGACAAAAGGTCTCCTTTTGTCTCGCTCTCTTGTCTCTACAGATAAGGGAGAGGCTGCAAAAAGTTGAAAAAGCTCTTTACCTGTCCACTAGCTAGACACACCTGATTTTAGCAGATGCTGGGTTTGGAGAAGGCTGCAGAGACAAAAGGCCTTTACAGGGGACTCTAGCTGAAAATTTGCTAGACTATGATTGGCTAGCTTATGTTTTAACTTTGAATTATTGTCCTGACTCAGTCCTGCCTCAGTTTCCCTGCCTCTTAGTTCTGCAAACCCCCCCCCCTGCCTCTATCAGAATACTTGATAAGACCTTATGTTTCAGAATAGCAGAATGTCTCTCCCATTACAAGTTAATGGGAATCTATTATCAAAACTTCTTGAATTCTCTTGTGTGGAATTAGACATTTTGTATATGATTGTATTTGCATTGGATGTTTTTAAAAACAAACTGATTTGTATGAATAATGTTCACTTATGAAAGATCTACTTGGATATAAACTCATTGGGACAAATTCCTTATTGTTATCAACACAAGGTTATGATAAATATTTGTTTAGAATTTATGTATGGTTCTTCTAGGATGGTAAATGGGAAAAGAAATGGGTTTGTTAGAACTTCCACTGTTACCAAGGGCAGTCTACCTGCCCATTGGTCTGCTCAAACTTGTGAATTGCTGTGAATTGTATGCTTTAAATCAAGCGTTAAAATTATTGTGTGACCAAGATGGGAATATATATATACTGATTCTAAATATGCCTGGGGTGTGGTGCATGTATTTGGGAGGATTTGGGAGGAAAGAGGATATGTAAACAGTAAAGGTAAAGAACTGGTTCATCATACACTAGTCAGAGAGATACTAGAAAATATTCTGACTCCTAGGAATATAGCAGTAATACATGTAAAGAGACATCAGATGGGAAATTCTTTTGAGGTAAGGGGAAATAGATTAGCAGACCGGGAGGCCAAGGGAGCCGGAGATCAGGAAATCTCTCATATAATGGCTTTGATACCTGTACTTCCCCCTAGTCTACCCTCTCCTAGTTTTACTCAGGAGGAAAAAGAGAAAGCCTCAACTCTCGGAGCAGTTGAGAACTCGGAAGGATGATGGCTCTTACCTGACGGCAGAGAGGTACTGACCAAAGCAAGTATGAGGCAAGTCCTTCAGCAACTGCACCAGGGCAGTCATTGGGATGTCCAAAACCTGTGTGATGCTATACTGACAAGGTATGTTTCCCCCGGCCTATATACTATGGCTCGACAACTGGTGGACGGTTGTCTTGTTTGTCGAAGGACTAACAGGGCTGCCCAACGCCAGCTTCCAAAAGGGGGATGACCTCCTGGAATCAGACTATTCCAAAGCATCCAGGTGGACTTTACTGAGCTGCCACCAGTGGGTCGAGTTCTTGCTGGTCATAGTGGACCATCTGACCTCATGGGTGGAGGCATTCCCGTCGGGCCGAGCAACTGCTTCGACAGTAAGTAAGGTCTTATTAGAACAAATTATTCCTAGATATGGAATGGTGGAGAGGATAGACTCGGATCAGGGAACACATTTTTCTGCCCAGGTATTGCAGAATCTGATTAGGGCCTTAGAAATCACTTGGGATCTCTATACCCCTTGGCATCCTCCCTCTTCTGGGAACGTAGAAAGGATGAACCAAAAAATAAAACGGCAGTTGACTAAGTTTTCTTTAGAGACCCAACTACCTTGGACGAAATGCCTTCCTCTCGCTCTGGTTAGAATCAGGACCAAGCTGCGTAGAGATATTGGGCTTTCACCTTATGAATTATTGTATGGTCATCCTTTCCAGGCTTATCCTAAAGGAGACTGGGACCCTATTTTAGAAACTAAGGATTTGTTTGTTAAGAGATATGTTAAATCATTGCTGGAACATTTGCAAGGACTTCAACAAAAAGGGCTAATAGCTCAGACTCCTCCTCTAGGTTTCCCTGTTCATAGAATTCAGGTTGGTGATTGGGTGCTGATCCGTTCCTGGAAGGACGAGAAGCTGACTCCGTGCTGGGACGGACCCTACCAAGTGATACTGACTTCAGATACTGCGATTTGCACCCAGGAACGAGGCTGGACACACCACACCAGGACAAAAGGACCTGTGGCGCCACCTTTATCACAGTGGACAGTTGAAGACAGGGGAGACCTCCAATTACATAAGAGGAGGGGACCTCCACTGAATGGGAACACTGATTCTGAATCCAGTGCATTGTAACTGTATGACTTCTCTTTTCTTACTTTGGGTCTCTTTGCCTGTTTGTGATTTGATATATTTTCCTTTGGGAAGTTCACCTTAACTTCACGGTGTTATAATAGTTGAACATTATGAGGCTCTCCCTAAGCTTTGGGTTTATCTATTTCCTTATGACCTTCTAGAGATGAGAACCAATTTCTCCTGCTCATGCAGAATATAGGGAGGACATTTAACTTATCAAATTGTTGGATCTGTGGTGGATCCCAACAATTGAACCAATGGCCATGGGTACCTGTCCCCCTAAGCCCAGCCTGGATCCTTAGCAACAGATCCCAAATTCATAATGGGACCGGTTTCTGGAATTTAGAAGAGAAACATCAGTGGTCATTGACCAAAGATAGGAAAGGGAAATACTGCTTAAATCAGACAGGACGAGGTTTGAAGCTGGGAAATAGTGTTTGTGAGTGGACCTATTAGAGAACAGACCTGAGGCCAAAGACAATTGACTGTACAAAAATGTCTAAATATTGGCGGGATACGGGGAGGAATCCTCAATTGAAGTGTGGGAAGGACTAGAAAGACTGTACCTTGGATGTTCTCCCAGAAATAGGAGAGCAGGGATATTGCTATCAACAAGTCACTACTGCTGAGTGTAGTGAAGTAGAATGGGATGTATTGAGATGTATAAAAGAGAATAAGAGGAAAGGGAACATATACATTGGGTACAGTTACCAATGGGGTTGGTATAATGTCACCCCAGGGACACCCGGGCAACATGGGACTCTGTTTTCCACATTTTGGAGTACCTCTAATCTAACAGGCCAGTGGCCAGTTGCCAATTGTAGTTGGAGAAAAGAGCAAGGTTTATGAAAATGCCAGTATGACCCCTTTGTGGGGGAAGCCCCCTAGGGACGAGAGACCAACAATATTACCCTTTTACAAGGAATAGCTCAGACATATTTCCAAGGGAACAACCTGCTCTAAAGGGTCATTGGATCTGTGGTTTAACTGCCTATACTCATCTGCCTCTTAATTGGACAGGGAATTGTTATATTGGACTAATAAGGCCAAAATTTTTCTTTCTTCCCGAACAGGCAAACCAATATTTAGGGATTCAGTTGTACGATGATTTGGGAAGGGAAAAAAGGAGTTTAGATACTTCCATCACTTGGACTGGAGATGCAAATGGTTGGGGTGAGGCCTGGCCCCCAGAAAGAATAGTCAAAAGAATATGGGCCAGCAACTTGGGCTCAAGATGGAAGTTGGGGATATAGAACTCCAATATATATGTTGAACAGAATAATTCGGCTTCAGGCAGTTGTAGAGATTATCACCAATCAGACAGCTGAGGCACTAGATCTTTTGGCTGATGAAGCTACTCAAACCAGAGAGGCTGTTTTACAACATAGACTTGTGCTGGATTATTTGTTGGCTGAGGAAGGGGGAGTTTGTGCTAAATTAAATTTATCCACATGTTGTATAAAGATTGATAACAATGGTAATCTAGTGAAAGAAATCACTAAGAACATTAGGAAGCTTGCTCATGTTCCTGTACAGACATGGACCTCACCATTCAGTACTTCTTGGTGGTCCTGGTTTGGGGAAAGCTGGTGGAAGCAGCTCCTTTGGTTTGGCCTTATAGCTCTTAGTGGTGTTATATTACTCCCTATCTGCATCCCCTGTTTGATCAGATTAATAACCAGAATTGTCCAAAACTCATCATCTGGAATGATCAGGTTGGAAGAGAAAGCTGAAGGGTCTGTTAAATAGATGCTGTTAAAAGGGTAAGGGTGGAGCCGGTGGCCCAAGGCCAACAGAAACCAGAAGGAAGTGAGGAATTCATAGGGAATGTGAAATTATGTTACAAAAATTTGAAGAGATCTCAGTGTACAAAATAAGAGGAGGGACTGAATGAGATGAGGTGAGATCTTTCAAGACAGTTGTGAAAATCGAGTAAGGCTTCATCTACTTCAGAGTTCGAGTAGGCCTGAAGGACTCTGAAGGGCATTGCCTTCCCCTCCTATGACCATCTCCCTATTTCATCCAAATATGGGCAACTATGTACTTATTGGTCAAGTTCAATTTCATGGGTAGATCTCGCGTTTAGAATGTAAGACTCTCAGCCAATGAGGATGAGGGTCAGTGGTGGGAGGGGGCGTTTTGCGTTAGGGATTAAAGGTGCTGTCCTGCCCACAGGAGGTGCTTCCTCTCTTCGATAGTCTACTCGAAGAGTGGGAGGCCCTTCTCGCGAGAATGTACAATAAACTTTGCTTTTCTCTAGAGCTCTCTCCAGCTTTTTTATTAAATGGTGACCCCTCACCATTTCCGTACCACACACTATAAGTTCAACTTTAAACAAAAAGCTTCTACAATGTATACCTTTTTTACAAAGCATAAGACTTCTGATCTCCCAAAATCTAAACAAATGTTAATAAGATGGGTCTTGATGTGACAAAAATGACTTAATTTAGAATGACAGAGTACCCCTCCCCAAATTATATTTAATAACAATTATTATTGTTATTAAATGGATAAAGTGGATAAAGAATGTTATTAGTGCAAAAAAGCTTTGTATCTATGTCTGCAAGTTGTCAATAAATGGATTTTTATGGATAAGAGGCAGCTCTGAAATCACCAAGGACCATCTAAATTTAAGGTTTTTGCTCTATACTCGTGGTATGACCAAAACTGATCAGATTGGGACACAGTGATTTGTCGGATCAACTTGCTCATTACATATCTCACAGGTTGTGAAAAAAATGTGGTTTATAAACTTTCAAATGAGCAGAAATGAGTAATTATATATATATATATAATATATTAATTTCTATGGATCTGAATTTCATCATCTGTAAAATGACAAGTCATAAGGTTCTATTATTTATAATGACACATGAGTTTACAAAGTATTTTTGAAGAGGGGACTCGGAAACTCTAAAAATCCTAGAAGGAGAAAATCTTCAACATTGCCCTCAGAGAGAGACCACCCCAGGAAATCAGATAAAGTGGTTTATCTAAGTAGGATAGATTCAGTCCTAAGCTAAAGAATTCCAACCCTATTCAAATGAAGATCTTCTATTCAACTCAAGCAGTACCCAGCCCCATCAAGAGCAACCCCCAGCTTGTAGCTAAAACTTATAAAAGAGCCAAACTAAGTCTTCTCTTTACAGAGGTTCCAAAAATGCCAGCAACCATGCTTGCTATGCCAAGAAGCCTCTGTCCACTGGAATATTCTTTTCCAATGCCACCCTCTCTTTACCCTCACCTATTTCCCTAATGAGACTTTATGCCTCTCTGTCAGGATTTCTAACCTTACTTCACAATCCCTATAATAAACCTCTTTTATCAATCTAGGTTTTCGGGTCTGTAAATTCCTTTACAGAGAATCTCTGTACCCCCAGAAGGGACTCCCCAAAACTCCCTATCCTTGCGCTGAATCCCAAGGGGGTGCAGGGAAGCCAAACCTCTCCATTTGGTTCCCTGAACCCCAAAGCTGCTACAGGGAAGCCAAACCTTTCCATTTGGTTCCCTGAACCCCAAAGCTGCTACTAGACCTTATCATTTAACTCCCTGACCACCAGAAACAATCTCATTTTGGGTCCCTAAATCTAGACTTTATCACTTTCACATGTAACATTTCATTTGATCATAAAAACAACAGGTAGTAGCCCACACATGTTTTATTATTTCTTTTTTAAGGGTGATAACATATATATATATATATATATATTTTTTTTTTGGAGGCTGGGGTTAAGTGACTTGCCCAGGGTCACACAGCTAGGAAGTGTTAAGGGTCTGAGATCAGATTTGAATTCGGGTCCTCCTGAATTCAGGGCTGGTGCTCTATCCACTGTGCCACCTAGCTGCCTCTGATAACATATATATTAGATAATAGGGATAAAGAACCAAAATAAAAATGCGTGAACCTTTAGAATATTAGTTAAGAGACATGATGCTTAGGTGGCACCCCAGCCTCAGAAAAAAAAAAAAAAAAAAAAAAAAAGAGACATGATGCTCTTCAAAAAAATGTTTATTTTATAGATGTTTTTTTCTTCACATCAGTCATTTCCCATTCCTCCAGAATGAGAAAAGCAAAACATGCTACAGATTTTGCTTAATTTCATATATAATTCTTAATAGTCCCCCATGTCTCTGACATGAAAAAAATTGGTTTGCCACCTGTTCTCCAAACTTATATCAATAATATTTAATAGAATCTTTTTTAAAACCAATTCCTTCCAATTAACTTCATTAAATTTATTTGTACAAAATTTTTAATTCTCATAAGTTTAAAATTGCTAATTTTTTTCAATTAACATACTGCCTCTTCAGACTTATATAAAAACATGAATTTAAATTTAAATAAATTTTGGTAAATAGAGAATTCTAATTCTAATTCCTAATGGTAGAATACTAAATAACAGAGTTAAAACATCATCTATTTTGAGAGTCAAATGACTTTTCTGTGCAAATTAAGTTAAATCAGAGCAATAAATATTCATTTAACATGGCTGAAAACCATTCATTCTGTCTGGAATTAACAACTGTCTTTACCACTTCTAAAGCCTCCTACTGTTATATATCTATCTAGTATTTCAGAATAATTAAGCAGGCTGTTAGTTATTCTAACTCCTAACTTTTATTGTATATATATATACATATATATATATATATATACACATATATAAAATTTATTTTGTTAATTATTTCCTAATTAAATGGAAAAAAATTAATCACTGAAAATTTTTGAGTTCCAAATTCTCTCTTCCCCCCATTCTTCTCCCCTCCTTGAGAAGGGAAACAATTTTGTATAGATTATTCATGTTGTCGTGTAAAAAACATTTCCCTATTACCCATGTTGCAAAAGAGAAAAAAAATTAAAAACATAAAAGTTTAAAAAACATGCTTCAATCTGCATTCAGACTTCATTCTATGGAGGTACATAGCATAGCATTTTTTCCATCTTAAGTCATTTAAAACTGTCTTGGAACATTATCAGACATGCTAAGTCTTTCACAGTTGATCATCATACAATATTGCTATTATGATGTTCTCTTGGTTCTGCTTATGTTACTTAAGAAGAAGTTTTAATTAAAAGTCTTGCCAGATTTTTCTGAAACCACCTTGTTCATCATTTCTTATAGCATAATATAATACATCACAATCATATACCAAAAGTTGCTCATTCATTCCCCTGCTCATGGGCACTCCCCTTCATTTTCAATTCTTTGCTACTACAAACTGCTTTAAAGGCCTTGTAGTGGTATTGCTGGGTCAAAGAGTATGCACAGTTTTATAGTTCTTTGGATACAGTTCCAAATTGTTCGCCAGAAAGGTTGAACTAATTCATTACTACAACAATGCATAGTGTCCCAATTTCTTCCACATTACCTTGAGCTTGTCATTTTCCTGTTCTATAAGTCAATATTCAAATTAGTTAACCTTTCCCTCGAGTTAGACAATCTGATAAGACATGAGATAGTATCAAGAGTTCTCTTAATTTGCATTTCTTTAATCCGGAGTGAATTAAAGCATTTGTTTTCAAATTATTATTGATATCTTCAATTTCTTCGGAATGATTTCATAGTTGTTCAATTGACATAAATCCCATCTAATCACAGTATATGATCTTTATGAAATACTGCTGTATTTCCTTGCTAGTATTTTATTTAAAATTTCCACATCAATATTTATTAAGAATTGGTTTATCGTTCTTGGTCTAATTTTGCTCTCCCTGGTTTAATTATCAAAACCCTATTTATGTCAAAATAGGAATGTGATGGGACTCCTTTAATGATTCCTGAATTATTTTGGGTTAAAATATAAATTCCTTAGTCCCCGTAATCTACCTCCAAATTATCTTTGTAACCTTAATTCACATTAATCCTCTAAATACATTCTATTTGGTCTATGCTGCCTAAACTATGCTGCATGCCTCAAATGCACTTACTTCTCATCTTAACATTTTAAGAACACTTCTTTTCCCTTTAACTCAGCTCAAGCAACATCTTCCTTGCACAGTCTTCCTTTATAACCACTCCCTTTGGGTTTCTCCTTTGTCTCCTATCATTCCCTGAGTTTAACTCTAGTGAAAACATTGTGTGGTACAGAAATGGTGAGGGGACACCATTTAATAAAAAAGCTGGAGAGATCGCTAGAACAAAGTTTATTGTACATTCTGGAGAGAAGGGCGACCCACTCCTCTAGCAGACAATGGAAGAGAGGAATCACCTCCTATGGACAGGATCAGCACTTTTAATCCCAAACGCATAATAACACCCCCTCCCACCACTGACCCTCATCCTCATTGGTTGAGAGTCTTACATTCTAAACTCAGATCTACCTATGAAATTGAACTTGACCAATAAGTACATAGTTGCCCATATTTGACTGAAATAGGGAGGAAATTGTGTCATGAGAGGATAACCAGAAGGGAACTCAATTATGCCCTTGAATCAATGCTCAAAGTCCTTCAGACCTACTCAAACTCTTAAGTAGATGAAGCCTTACTTGATTTTCACAACTATCTTTAAAGATCCCACCTCATCTCATTCAACATGATAACTAAGTCCATAGACTATAAAATCTTTTGAGGGTAAGATATCATTCTTTTGTTTCTCTCCAGTATTTTTCATGGCAGACACTTAAGAACATTATTGAATGGCTTTGTTTATAACTAACATTTACCATTTAATTGAGTGCTTTTTTTTTGAAACTACATACTTTTCCACAATAATAGTTGGTTTACTGATTTACTATAGATATTACTCAAGATGATTAAAATGATAGCAAGTATAAGAATTGTTTCTCATTATTATTTAATACCTTCAAGGGCTTTGGTACACAACAAATAAGTTAGATAAAAGAAATACTGCTAAAACTCAATTTGCAAGATATTTCCATCTTTATTATTACATTATTAATATGTTTCACCTGTTGTTTTGTTAGGAATTAAGATTGCCTAGAATCCCCTAAGGTGTTCAAACTGGAGGGGGCTTGGGGAAAGGGCAAAACAGTGCAGAACAGCAGTTGTTTATTAAAGGAGGAAGACTAAAACTTGATACAAACATATGCACACAGACACACAGAGACTGCTAAGAAAACCAATCTAAACATTTCCAATGTTCCCAAATATTATATAAGGTTAATTTAATAAAATATATGGTGTTATATAAAACAATAAATATACACTTTATATTTCCACATATGCACACCATGTTTAAAATTTTCCAATTTTAAATAATATAACCTCAGTGTAAAATCCTTTCACAACACAGAAATAAAAATAACTTCTTTAAACTATATTATAGGGAACTGAGTGTGGACCACAACACAGCATTTTCACTCTTTCTGTTGTTGTTTGCTTGCATTTTGTTTTCTTAAAAGTTTTTTTTTTCCCTCTTGATCCAACTTTTCTTATGCAGCAAGAAATATGTATATTGTATACATATATTGGATTTAACATATATTTTAACATATTTTGATGCGGTCCCTTTAAGAAACTAGTCCTTTCAGATGGATTTATTCCTTTCTGATTCCCAGCCCCTCCTAGCTGATGCATTATCAATTCAAGAAGCTAGGAACTTTGATTCACAAATTCTGATCAAAAGCACCCCTTTGAATTCCAATAGGAGATCTGGGCTCGTTCCAGCCCCCCATCAGATCTGAGCCAACTTGGGCTCTTCCAGCCCCCATCAGATCTGAGCTAACTTGGGACTCCACCCAGGGGCCCCTTTAGCTAAATCTCTCATTATAAAAAAGCCAAGCTGGAATCCTCTCTTTGCAGAGGGTTGAAACATGCCAGCACCATGCCTGGCACTAAGGATTCTCTGCCCACTGGAATCCTGCTTCCGATGCCCTCTTATCTCTACCTTCACCTATTTCCTTAACTAGACTTTAACTTTACTTCCAAACCCCATAATAAACCTCTTTTATTAATCTAGGTTTTTTGGGTCTGTAAATTCCTTTACAGGGGACTTTTGTACTGCCACCAGACCTCATTTAACTCTGTATCCTTGCGCCGAATCCAAAAGGGTTGCAGAGGAGCTCTATTTGACTCCCTGTACCCCGAACCTGCCACTAGATCTCAACCAAATCCTAATTTCATTTAGGTACCCCAAATCTAGATCTCATCAATTTAATATGTATTGGATTACCTGCCATGTAGGGGAGGAGGTGGGAGGGGAAGGAGGGGAAAATTTGGAACACAAGATTTTGCAAGGATCAAGGTTGAAAAATTACCCACGCATATGTTTTGTAAATAAAAAGCTTTATAATTGAAAAAATAAAAGAAAATAAACTATAATACCTAGAGTAAAGGCCTCTGCTTACCCATCAACAACTAGTAACCTGCTATACAATACTGAATATTGTTTCTAGCTAGATGTAAAGAGTGAAGGAAATTTCATGTGACTGGTATGAAAAAGCTCCACTCACTCCATAAAAGCAGGTGCTTATCTCATCTCAAAAAATGGAAAATTCCATTTGTCCATCCATTGTTATAAAAATAATTAATGGCTTGTATTTATATATGTTATGTTAGAATTTACAAACGGTCATACAATTATTTTCTCATTTTACTCTCACAACAACCCTAGGAGAAAGGTACTGTTATTATTATCCTCATTTTAAAGATAGCAAAATGAAGCAGACACTTAATGATTTGCCTGTGGTCAAACAGTTAAGTGCCCAGCTTTTCCCTAGCTTTTTTTACTATTTTGTAAAAACCAATGCAGCACTTAAGTTGTAATAGGGATATTCTTGGTTTTTATTACAAGATTTCCACTCATACATATATAAGTCTTTAATGAATGTCTTTTATGACACTTCACAAAACAAAAAATTCTATCTACAACCACTTTCTCTCTTTCCATTACACTTAGAGTCACTTCCATTTTGATTCTTCTGACATTTAAAGCAAGATAGCTGCAGAATTATTAATAATAAACAGATAGCATTTATAAGAGCTACAAGATCAGCATCATTGAAAAGTGTTATACAATCTCCCTACTGGCTAGTAACTGGCTGGTCCAGCCAAATCTCTTTTCCTACTCAATTTAAGGTAGAGGGGCAGCTAGGTGGCACAGTGGATAGAGCACCAGCCTTGAATTCAGGAGGACTCGAGTTCAAATGTGATCTCAGACACTTAACACTTCCTAGCTGTGTGTTCCCTGGGCAAGTCACTTAACCCCAGCCTCAGAAAAAAAGAAAAAGAAAAAAAAAAAAATTTAAGAGAGAACTGGGGGGAGGATAGAAGGGGGAAGTTCTGGTATTTTCACAAGATTCAGTAAAAAGCTATTAAAATATTTGTCTAAAAAATCAAGTCAATACATCAACTGATGCTGAGTGAAATGAGCAGAACCAGAAGATCACTATACACTTCAACAACAATACTGTATGAGGATATATTCTGATGGAAGTGGAAATCTTCAACATAAAGAAGATCCACTCACTTCCAGTTGATCAATGATGGACAGAGGTAGCTACACCCAGAGAAGGAACACTAGGAAGTGAATGTAAATTGTTAGCACTAATATCTGTCTGCCCAGGTTACATGTACCTTCGGAATCTAATGCTTATTGTGCAACAAGAAAATGGTATTTAGACACATGTATTGTATCTAGGTTATATTGTAACACATGTAAAATGTATGGG
This sequence comes from Sminthopsis crassicaudata, assembly GCF_048593235.1. Lineage (NCBI taxonomy): Eukaryota > Metazoa > Chordata > Mammalia > Dasyuromorphia > Dasyuridae > Sminthopsis > Sminthopsis crassicaudata. Next base: position 68,435,173 of record NC_133622.1, read on the forward strand.
ATTGCCTGTCATGGGGGGGGGGGAGTAGAGGGAGGGGGGATAATTTGGAAAAATGAATACAAGGGATATTATTATAAAATATATATATAATAAAAAAAATCAAGTCAAAAATATAAACAAGCAATAAGGATTTTCAAATATTTAATTACTTTTTGTTAAGATTTTGAGTTTCAAGCTGTCTCCCTCACTCCCTCCCAACCCTGCACTACAGAAGGCCAAAATTTCTCTCTCTCTCTCTCTGTAGAAGTAAATCACATCTTCCTTCATAGATCCTCTTAGGTGATATGAAATATTTATCTTACCCAGAATAGCTTAGTCATTCACAGTTACTCTCCACATAGTATTGCTGTAACTATTTATAATGTTCTCTTGGTTCTGTTAATTTCACTTCTCTAATTCCATGAAAGCCTTTCCATTTTCTTCCCTAAAATTAACTTGCTCATTTTATACAGCACATGATTCCATGACAATCATATACTACAATTTATTCGGCCATTCCCCAGTTATACCCTCAGATTTCCAGTTCTTTATAACCATAAGAGGGAAGAGAGCAGTCATAAATACTTTAGAACATACAAGTTATTTTTCTTTTTCCCTGATAACCTCAGGAAACAAACCTAAGAGTGGCACTGCTGGGTTAAAGGCTGTATACACAATTTTACAACTGCATAATTCCAGATTGCTCTCCAAATTGGATGGATCAGTATACAATTCCAGCAATATAAATTAGTGTCCCAATTTTTTCACATTTTTGCCAATATATGTATTTGTCATTTTCTCCTTCTGTCAATTCATCCAATTTGATATTTATGAGATAATATCTCAAAGTTGTTTTAATTTTAATTTTTCTAATAATGACTTGAGTATTTTTTCATGTGACAAGCAATAATAACTAGTAATTGATAATTAGTAATGTCATCTACTCTCTCCAATTTTGGGGCTAACATCATATGCAAAGGATTGTTTTATACTAATTCAATGAACTAGCAATCCAATTGCATATCTTAATCCAGATAAGAGACATTTTTCTATATAGTCTTTCCTCATTGAAGAGATCAAACTATTTCTTTTAAATAATCATAATTCTCATTGAAGATATCTGTTATGTTTGTGAGATTAATGCCTCAAATATCAGGATCTAAAAAATCTTGCTTTCTTTAAGAATGACTTTTCCAAACTACGTTTCAGAGAAAGTAATTTTCTATGACTGGAACAAACTTTGTGGAGTCTATTTTTTTCCTGTTTTATTATTCTTTGTTTTACATTTAAAATAATTCATTACCTCTATGGTTTCATCTGTCAAGGAATCTTATATTATGCATAAAAGATTATTTATTATAGTCTTTAAAGCTATAATTTGTTAATCAATAAACAATAACCATAGTAGTGATAGGGTACAACTTTTAGGGGAAATATAGCAATAATTCTAAGGTCCCCTGACCTTATTATCATTATTTTTATTGTTCTAACAATTTGTCTGCCAATGATTGTAAAAGTCTTCTGGGACTATTATATAATAGTATTTCTTCCCTTAGACTTTAGGGAAGATATATCATTGCTCCTGAGGCCCTCTGACATTAGAATGCTATTGTTCTAACAATCTGTCAATGATTCTAAAGTCTTCTGGCCTTAGAATAGTCCTACAAACATTACTGACTGAGAAGACAGATGATCTGTTGATCAGTGATAAACAAGTTCCAGAGACAATAATGAACAGGCAACTCCTCAAAACTACTTGAAAGCCATAAAATCAGCAAATAAGTAACATGAAGCTCTGGCCTAACTGTCCTATAAATCTATCTTCTTACTCTTGGTTCTTTGCTAAGTTCTTTTGGAACTTAGCCCACCTTCAATTGGCATTATAATTACAATAAACTTTATCCTTTTTTCTTGGAGATGGGTTCAAGCTTGCAAATTCTTTTGAGACACCCGATTTTTCTTGCACAATATGGCAAATATGGAAATACATTTGAAATTATTGTACATGTATAACCTATATAATCTATATCAAATTGCTTACTGCCTTGGGGTGGGGGGAAAAAGGGAGAAAAATTTGGAACCCAAAATCTGTGTGTGTTTGTTTTTTTTAACTAAAGCTTTTATTTTCAAAACATATAATTTTCAACATTCACCCTTGAAAAAAAAAAAAAAGAAAAAAACCAACATTCATATACCATAACTCCAATTGATGGGCTACATTCAGTTTCCAGTTTCTTGCCACTACAAAAAGGGCTGCCAGGCAAAAATTTACCAGCTTAGGGGAGGGAAGGGAAGGAAAAGAAGGGAAGGGGAGGGAGGGAGGAAGAGAGGAAGGAAGAGAGAGGAAAAGAGGAGGGAAAAGGAAGAAAAGGAGGAAAAAGGGGGAGAGAGGGAAAGAGGAAGGGAGAGAGGTAGGAAAGAAGAAGAGAAGGAGGGAGGAGGGGAGGGACCTTACATCTGGAATGTCCAGACTAGCTTTCTAGAGGATCTCTGGATGGGCTTTGGCCTTAGTGGAGGAGTGAAGGAGGTGGGAGAGCCACCATAAGGATGGTTAAGGATGGAGTCTGGGGTCTGAGATCGAGCTTGAGCACACATATTCTATCCTCTCCAGTCCTCTCAGCCCTTATATATCTTAGTATGATTACATCACTACAGCACACTGAGCATATGCCAACTATAGAACCATTACATCACCACATCACACTAAGTATATGTGAACTAGAGACCCATTATCTCATCTATCACACCAGTAAACACCCTGCTGAAATGAAAGTATACAGAGTTCCAGCCCTCTACATATACCCTAGTCAGTCCCCTGCTCCCTTTTTCAAGTACTGTAGATACCCAAGCTCCAAACTAGAAATTTGCTGCAAGTTTTATAGCCAGCATTCTTTGCTGCAAAAATTCTACAGGAATGTATGTAATGTTCTGGTTGTTTTTTTGGAGGTCTTAGAGCCTTCTTTCAGCTAAGTAATCACCACAAGAATGGCCAGGTGTTAAAGTCCAAATTCTTTATTGTCTCCTTCACAGTCTTATCTCCTTGCCAGGGGCCTGAACTAGCTTCCTGGAGGTCCTCCAGAATGTGTCTTGGTTTCTGTGGAGGAAGTAGGAGGACTACCAAGAAGGTCTCGGTCTTGAACTCTGTCTCAGTCCTAGAGCTTGTGCTCCAGCCTCCAGTCCTATCTCCCCCAAGTCTATCCTAGTCCCCCATCATGGTGGGAGATGGAATGAATGTCTCTGGCTGAGCTTGTCCCCGCTTATATACTCTATTATAATAACATCATCATAGCTATGAATCTTGTAGAATAGGTGTCAATCTTATAGAACTATGTTAAATACTAAGTACATGTATTGAACTAGAGAACTATTAATCACCAGGCTAAACTAGATAACCATTGTCTTATCACTTCCACTGAATTAACACCTTGTTGTAAGAATTTCTCCAGAATTTTGGCCCATTACAGAGGAATAAGAGGGAAAAATTGGCAGGACATATCTGCATTCAATCCCACACCTGACACTGCTCTTCCCTAGAGATCTCAGAGCTTCAAATGACAATTAAACCCAGGTTGTAAGAACACAAGCTTGGCAATGCTCTGAAATGAATAAGGTACAGCTGGAGGAGGGGAAGGGTTTTCTATGTAGCAGCACTCCACTAAACCTCAAAGCCACTTAGGGCAAACGTACACTAGTAAACTGCAAATTGTTCAATGTAGTGAGGAAGCCAACACCTTTTGAGAGCCAACAATTAGTGAAAACAGTATTAACAGGGAAGGGATAAAAACAATGAGAAAGATGAAAAGGACCTTGAGCTTAATAAACAGTTAAATCAATAGGAAAAACATTGACAGCAAAAAGAAATACGGATTCCAGACCTAGCAAATGAGTTCAGACATATATGACTAAATATTGGAAAATAAAGGAAAAGGACTCAACATGTGATGAGAAAGAGGACCTTATGGAAATGAAGCCACATTCTGTTCCTGGGACATTTACAAAGAGAAATAAAAATGACAGCAGAATTTATGGCCTGAACAATAGAAATAACTGGCTGAATAAAAGACTGGAATCTATAATGGCATGTCTCATCAATGAAACAAAAGATATTCATATTGGGAAAGCAAATACACAGAAATAAAGGGCACGCTAAAAGAAGAGACGCAATGAATAATAAAATTAAAACTTTTTTTTCCAAGAAAAACATGTTGATTTTTGAGATGATTAAATTGATATTGTATATTTTTTATTGATACTATGTATAATTGATTCTGTCCTGTAACATGGTTCTTGTAACTCAATTCAGAATTCAGCTGGTCTATAATGGGTTAAGAAATCCAGTTCTCTTAACTAATTATTCTTGCCTCAAGGAATTCTTCTATCTTTGGGGGATGAAGGTGGTCACAAGTGTTAGGTCATATTTTTTAACACTATTAATCTATCCTTTAAGGAAATATGATTTGCTATCCAAAGAAATCTGTCCTTCTATCTTTGGGCTTGCAGGGTTTCTGAATCACAGGGAGGGAAGGAGTGGGCCATTATTAGTCCCTTATTTCCAACTTCTAACTAATTGTATTATCTCCCACACCTCAGCTATATAATCAATCATGTTGTATCCAACTCCATAATGTCACCTACCCTGTTCTGTTCTTTATCCTGTGAGTCTCCAAAACTTATAAAAAGGGGAATTATCCTTTTACTCAGTCTTGGTTGGAACTGAGACAGCTGTGACCTGTATTATTCCCAGGTTCATGCCACGTAAATAAAATAGTATCTTGGTTGGAGAAATGTCTCTCAAGTTTATTCTTTTGTTAAATTTCACTCTACATATCTTAAAAGACATGGTGTAATGCCAGAGAAACTGAGGCAAGATGGAGATTAGAGAGTTTTTAATATTTTTATTTGGATTTCTGAGAGGGAGAGATTTTCTGGAACCAAAGTATCCATATTTTGGTCCCAAGGCTGACGTCTTAAAGCATTCAGTATCAGGCTCGAATGTGAGATTCTAATGAATTATAAATGTGGCTCCAAGATGGAGGAGACAAAGGCAGGGGGTGAATTCAGAACACTGAGATCGGTAATTTCCAGAGACAGAACATCAATCCAGTTCTGACAGGGTGGGGAGTGAAGACCATAAATTCTGATAAACTGGGAGTGCAGAGAAGTAGTCACTAGAGACAAAGTCTGGAACTTAAGAGACAGAGGATGCCAATTAGATATCTGAGATAGGACATCTGGAATTTTATCTTTTGGAATGACAAGAGTGGTCAGATCTACAGCCCTAATTATCTCAGTCCTAATGGTCAGGAAAGGGGGGTTGCAATCAGGGAAATTGAGGCAAAATAATTCAAGGAACTGAGGCATAACAATTTAGGGAAACTGAGGCAGAACAATAAAAGGAAACTGTAGCACAATAATGGTTCAGAGATTAACAGTTTCCCAGAAGTATATGACAAGTAAAAAATGTAAATGCCATAATATAAGAAAATTGTATAGGAAATATTATGAAAGATTCAAAAGATTGTCTTCAGGGGGAAAAAAAAAAAAACATAACTAAGGATGCCAATGCCAATTCAATTCAGAAACAAATCCAAGAAAAAGATTTTCAAATACAAAGAAAAGATAATTTGAATATCACAAGATTACTCTGAACCCACTAAAAGAGGGATCAGGATATATACTGAAGAACAATGAAGTTCTCAGGACGCAGCCCAGAGTGACCTACACTATCAATCTGAGTTTAATTATACATGAGAAAACATTTGTTGGGGGGGGAAAAACTGAAGTGATGATGCACCCCCAAACAATAGGAAAACAGAGGAAAAATACAGCAAAGAGACCAGTAAGAGACTTTTTTCTAAATGAATACAAAGATTCAACTGAAAAGATAGAAGTTAGATACTGAAAAAGATGCAGAGACAAACATTGAGGCATTGTGAATAGTCTTGAGAAATGTCAACTACAGATGAATCAATCTTTTTTTTTCATGGGATTACATTACAAAATAGGAGGGTAAAGAGATAGCAGGGATGAGTATAGTTTATGATGTGCCAAATTCAGGGCTAGAAATGAAAGGAAGGGTGATCTCTATGGTCTCAAATGCAGGGGAATAAAAGAGAAAGAGACGCTTTTATATGTGAAGAGAGAACTTCTGTGATGGGAAATCATGTGCTGGTTGCTCTGTGGGGATTTGGTACTTTAAAGAAACCACTCATGCTGGGGAGTGGGGGGAGGGGAATGTATGGGGCAGTCCTCCCAAGTGGCAGAGTCCTCTCCTCTGTCTCCAGAGAAATGGCATTTTTCTGGGAGTGAAGCACACTGTAAAAGGAAATCTGTAAAGTAAGCTCTACAAAGTAGTGGCAGTAACTGTTTAGAGTGAACAATCAAGAATGTGTAAGATTCCATGGAATGTAGAGAATACAGAAACACTAGATAGGGCACAGAAGTCATGAATCCAAGGAGGACCTAGGATAGACAGAAAGAAAAGATGGATAATGAAGAAAATGAGAGAAATCATTTCCATAAAGAGGTACAAAAATTTTTTTTTTTTTTTAATTAAGGAACAGGACAGGACTAGGACTGGTTAAAGGGGAAGAAAAGAAAAGGTGATCTACTTAGTCAAAGAAAAAAAAAAAAAGAACAGAAGAATTAAATGGCCAGATAAAAGCAGTAAATAAAAAGGAACTAATAAACAGAATTCCAAATAGGAAAGGGTATCAAATGTAATAGGGAACTGAGTGTGAGGGGAAAAGAGTCAGTGAGAAATTACTTTAAGGTACCTGAAGATATTGGCTAAGATGATAGGAAAAGATAATGATAAATTTTGAAGGGGAAGTGAGAAAGCTAGGACATTAATACATTCTGGAGAGCAATATGGAATTATGCCTAAAGAGCTATTAAAACTGTGCATACCCTTTGACCCAGCAGTGTCTTTCCTGGGTCTGTAACCCAAGGAATAAATAAAAGAAAAATATATAAAAGAAGGAAGAGGACCCACATGTACAAAAATGTTTGTGGCAACCCTTTTTGTAGTGGCAAGGAACTGGAAACTGAGTGGATGCCTGTCAGTTGGAGAATGGCTGAATAAGTTATAGTATATGAATGTTATGGAATATTATTGTTCTATAAGAAACAATCAGCAGGATGATTTCATAGAGACCTGGAGACTTGCATGATGCCAAGTGAAAAGAACATTGTACACTGCAACAAGAAGATTATGTAATGATCAACTGTGAGGGCCACAGCTCTTTCCAAGAAAGGAGATGATTCAGGCCAGTTTCAATGGTCTGGTGATAGTGTTCTGATTTTTCTTACACAAAATGAGAAATATGGAAATAGGTTTTAAAAAATTATATATGTTTAAATTATGATTGCCTGTTGTCTTGGGGAAGAAGGAAGTAAGACAGGAAGGAAAAAAAATTAGAACACAGAAAATTATTTTTACATGTATTTGAAAAAATAAAATGCATTGAGGTAAAAATACAAAATATATTAAAAATAATTTTAAAGAATGAAGGAAATTTTTTTTAAAAAAGACATACAAAGAACAAAACTTAAGAGAATAGGACAAAATGTATTAATCAATCAAGTAAATCCAAAAAAGCAGGAGTTGCAACCATGCTTATAATGCAATAACATTCAAAAAATAAACAAGTAACATATTATATGAAAAGAATCAGACAATAAACCAGTGTCAGTAATAAACTTATACATACCAAATGCCTTAGTATCCAAATTCAGAAAGGAACTACTAAATGAGCTATAAGAAGACAGAAAGTAACACAAAATTGATAGAAGACTTCAATGGTTTTTCTCAGTCTTAGTTATGTCTAATAAAAGGATTTTTAAAAAGTGGGGAGAGGGGAACATCATAAACTCAGTGAGCTGCTGGGAACAATTAGAGCTAAAGAGGTCCTATGGCATCTTATAAAAATGAACTGGTACCACATATAACTTGTTAAAAAAAAAAAAAAAGCTGATCATATATTAAGGTACAGAGATATTGCAAACAAATATAAAAAGAAAAAAATATCAAATACAACCTATGCAGGCCATAATGAAACAAAAACACTCAAGGTCCACAGACACAAGAGACAGAGCTAAATGGAGAGTTAACAATGAAATCCTAAGTGGATCAAAGAACAATGAAATCCTCAATGAATCAAAGAACAAATCACAGAAACAGTGAAATAATTATGTTTTATACACACATATATATTACATGAGTAAAAAATAATCAAAACAACATACCAAAATGTCTAGAATGTTGTTAAAGAATCCTCAAGGGGGGAAAAATCCTATCCCTAAAAATATACATTGTTAAGTTTTTTTAAAATATATATATTTTTTATTTTTTCTATTGCTAAAATAGAAAAATTTAAGAAGGAACAAATGAGATATGAGATTAATTTAGAAACAAATGATAAAATCAAAATGAAAACTAAAAGCTAATTTGCTGAAGAGTAATAAAATTTATAAACTGTTAGCTAATTTGATCAAAAAAGAGAACATAAAATCAACTCAATAAAATAACAAATGAACAAGGAGAAATCACAATAAAACTAGAATAAAAAGAATCAGAAAACATTATAACTACACATGAACAAAACCAAAAATACAAAAGAGAGAAATAACTTCCAAAATAAATACTCAAACTATCAGAAGACCAGATAGAAATCTTAAATAACCACATCTCAGAAAAGGAAATAAATCCAGCTGTAAAAGAACTCCCAAAGGAAAAAAAAAACTTTGGTCCAGATGGATTCAGAAAAGTCAATCAAACTTTTGAAGAATAATTAATGCCCATAATTCACAGTTCTCAAAAACAGAGAAAGAAAACACTATCAGAATCCTTTTATAAGACAAATACACTAATATCTAAATTAGGGAAGAATAAACAAGAAAAACTATAGGTCTCATTAATGAACAATGACTCAAAAATTTAAAACAAAATCCTGTTAAACAGACTAAAAACAACTTATTCAAAAATCATCCATTATGAATCCATTATGGGGATTTATACTAATAACATAAGTACAGTTCAGCATTAGAAAAACAACAACAACAAACTTAATTAAAAACCAAAGCCACGATTATCTTTTTGCATCCCGAGCATTTGGCACAGTGCCTGGAACAGAGTTGTTCAGTTTTTTTTCAGTCATGCCTGACTCTTTATGACCCCATGCATGTCTCTCCGTGAGGTTTTCTTGCAAAAATACTGCAGAGCTTTGCCATTTCCCTCTCTAGTGGCAAACATAAATTAAGTGACTTAGCCATGGTCATATGGCGAAAGTTTCCAAAGAACATAACAGGCACTTAATACATGTTTAATGACTGGAATTTTAAAGGGATTAACAGAAAGATGGGGAGGGATAACATTGGTAGATTAAGGGAAGCAGTGGTCAGAAGTAAAACAGACTCCTCCAGAGAGGACAGGGTAACATTGCAGCAAACTTCCCATCGCTGGAGGCCTTCAAGCAGAGCCTGAGAGATATGGGGAATAGGAATTCTTGCTCTTGCATAGGTTGGACTGAAAATCTTCTGGAATCCCTTCAAACTCTCTCTAATGACATTTCAGTCCTCCAAAAGATACCAATGGGAGGTGACAACCTGATAATTGAAAGTCTTGGGAGTTGGAGGAATGTGCTTATTAACCTTTAACCAGGATGAGATGAAACACCTTGGCTCAGGAAAAATCAAATGTGCCAATTCCTAGTTTAAATAACTTTAGTGTCTTAATAGATGATAAACAACAACAACAACAAAGGAGAGGAAGGAAGGGGGGAGAGACAGAGAGAAAGACAGAGACAAAGAAAGTGAGTCAACAATTATACATGGCTGAAGACAAGTTTCCCTTCCATTTCCTTTTTGTAACAGGAATGAGGGCAGGGAGGGAAAAAGAATTGTAAAGGAGAAACTCTAGAATACTGAAAACAAGGATTTGGGGATTCACTATTCAGTCCAAGCTCGAGTCAGATGGAAAAGAATCTTGTATGGGGCCATGTAAATTGTATCAACTGATATGATCAACAGAGAGATATCTGTGAAGTTAGGGAAAAAAGCTTACATGATATTTGCTACAATGACTTTCTCTTCCTTAGATCCATTTACCTAGAACTAAGTATCTCAATGAAAACAATCAATAAAAGAAAAGGATTTTTTAAATTTTTTACAGTTACTATCCTCCAAAGACAGTAACTAACCATCATAATTGGACCCTAACATGACATCAGAACAGTATACAAGGATGGATGGATGGACACATAAAGACATAATGTTTATATTTATATGAAATCCATGCTGGAGGTGACAATTGTGAACAAATGAGTGGGCAAAATTTCAGGCTTCATTACTAAGAAATGACAACTTTAGATCATCAGTATCTATTCTCTCAATTATAATGGGAATCATATACAGATGAAATAAGGACATCTTCAATGAGAATACTAATATAGAACAAGTAGACTTTAACAACAGATCGAATTATTACAACTTCACAACTGACTGAAAAATCTAGAAAACAGCTTCCTGCACTTATTTAACTCTTTGGTTATGAAGAAGTATTTGATTCAGCAGATTTGTTATTTCTATAACAATTGCATATAGTTAATTAGGCCGTCATCAAAAAACCATTAAGCAGAGGGGCCAAGATTTAAATTTAAGTGTTATAACTCCAAATCCAGTCCTCTTCCCTGTCATATAGATGTTACAATTATTTTCAGAATGGTCTTTTTGAAGCTTATGCTTATCATGAGAAGTATGAAATGATATGACCAAATAATTGTTTTATGAAACAACATTCCTTATCTCTGAAAGTATTTATAGTGAAACCAACTCCATCAATAACTTTTGCTTATTTCTCTAAATGAGAATCTATGAGCCATCTTAACATAACCTGTGTCAAAGTTTTCATTTCAAATTAATTAAGGGTTATCTCATGTATGTTGTCAGCAGGTAACCACCAAGGAAAACAATATTTCATCTAGATAAAAAGGAATTAAAAGGCCCAAGCAACTGGTAAACTTAAAAAATAAGACCTTTCTTCTCAGATGAAAAAGTGCTACACACATTACAACAATTTAAGACAAGGGGCATCAATAAAGTGATCAGAATTGTAGCCAGAGCTCAGAAGCTAAATCCCATTCTCTGATTGTATTCAAGGGTCTAGACTCTAGAGGAATAGACAGACAAATGAGAGTGGCTCAAAACCTGAGTTGTGTTAAACCTAAAAAGCTAGGGGAAAACCTGAAAACTTTTAAAAACGTGATTTTTCTTTTGCTAGGGTATCACAACCCAGAAAATAATTATGCTTCCTCCAGGAGTATTCATTAAGCACACAGACCCTTTCTGGTTTCTACCATTCTCCTTTTTGTCCTTTGTTGTCTAAATATCCTTAATTTTCCTGTAAGTCATCAGTCCAAATGTTTCATCAAAACTTAAAAGTTTTTGTACACCCACCTATGTATAGGTGATCCACATACCATTAAACTTGTCTTCATGCTATTGCACAGCTAACTTGCTATCACCTTTTATACTACTGTCTGATTCTTTCATTCAGGTGGATCTTTTAATCCTCTCGTGGTATCAGCAGTAACACAAAATGCTTAGCATATTTTCATAGGCTCTGAATCTCTTCCTCCTAGCTCTGGGCAGGTCATTTCATACAGGGATCACTTTAAGGTTTAATAAGAACTACTCATTTAGGACTTATAAAAACTGCCTCTCATCATTTCAAGGATAAATCCAAACAAGGAATAATTTTTCCACTATATCCAATTTAGTATAATCTCCCCTTACCCTTACCCTATAAGACCTTATATAATGGAAAAATGTGAGATTTGAGGATTTAACTCTAGGCATTCAGTTATAAAATCACCATCGCTAGTTTCTTTTATCCTACAAATTCCTAAGAGGTCATTCAAGCATTAGGCTAACTAGAAGACTTCAAGCCATTTTGTCATAGTAACCATTCCTAAATAGATTTTGTTTTCCTGTATTTTTTTTTCTCTCCCTTGGTGTGTGTGTGTGTGTCTCTATCTCTCTCTCTCACACACACACACACATACACATATCCTACTCCCCTTCTTCCCTCCCCCCCCCCCAAATACTTAAATAACACTGTCTTGTCAAGGAAGAATAAATTTGACTCCGGTTGAGAGCTACTTCTGGATACTGTATCTAGGGAATTTTACAACTATAGTTCCCTTATCCCCACTGATACCCCATATTTACTCCTCTTAAGTCTGAGAAGTTGGACCTAAAATTCTGATTCAATTAATACAATGATTATTTAAAAAAAAACAAAAAAAAAAACCCTCTAAATGTTTTTCAAGGGGAGGAGAAGGTAAACAAGATGAGTTCATTATAATGTTTTATTAATATGTAAAAATAGGTATACACATCACACCTCTCAGATTGGCTAAGATGACAGGAAAAGATAAATGTTGGAGGGGAAATGGGAAAACTGGACCCTAATTCATTGTTGGTGGAGTTGTGAAAGGGATCCAACCATTCTGAAGAGAATTTGGAATTATGCCAAAAGGGCTATTATCCATACCCTTTGATTCAGCAATGTTTCTATTGTTTACTATATCCCAAAGAGATCATAAAAAGGGATGCAAAAATGTTTGTAGTTGCCCTTTAACAAGGAACTGGAAATTGAGAGGATGCTAATCAGTAGGAAAACTGAATAAGTTATATGAATGTAATGGAATATTACTGTTCTAGAAGAAATAACGAGCAGGCTGATTTCAGAAATGTCTCTAAGACTTTCATACTTATATAAATGTAAACCATTAGCTCCTGGAATTTGCCATGTGAACATAAGAAAATTAGTTGAGGTACAACACTGATTTATGGATGAAATGCTCCTTGCCTGTGTTAAGCTTTATTTTATTTTTTTCAAAGAGATAGTGTTAGGGGGCAACTAGGTGGAGCAGTGGATAGAACACCAGCCTTGAATTCTGGAGGACCCGAGTTCAAATGTGGTCTCAGACACTTAACTGTAACTTAACTTAGCTGTGTGACCCTGGGCAAGTCACTTAACCCCAGCCTCAGGGAAAAAAAAAAAAAAGAGATAGTGTTAGATTCCCCAAAGTGAAAGTCCTTTGAGGAATTGTAACTTCTGATAAAAACATCTTAACTAAAATATTATAGCACAAAATAAGTATGCTGTAAACTATATCACTTTGACTTTTTACTTGCCAATGCTTTACTACTTAACTCAATTTTTAAAAAAGATGCAGATTTTAAAAATATGTATATATGACTAAGAAAATTAATTTTACATATCAAAATAGAGGATACAACTATCTATTGACAAATTCTAAAAGCATAGCTGATGAATAAATTGGTAGATACATATGCCAGAAGTGAAATCAGAGTATAAAATATTTAGACAAATATTCAAATTATACAAGAGCAATATTAAAAGGTCTGAAAATTTGTGTGAGCAAATTAACAGATAACAATAATAATTATATAGCACTAAGATTTGTAAACAAAAATAATGGCCAAAATACATCAGAGACCAAGGTAATCCCAATATCATGAAATAGTTAAAATAAACATGGCACTCTTGAAGAAAGGTGGAAAAGTAAAGCTTCTATACATTTATGTAAGAATACAAAAAAAGGAATTAAGCATAAAATCGAGGACCATCTAAAATGGCTCTAGAATATAATATAAACAAGTATTATGAAACAGAATCTTAGCTTAGCCTGAGCTGATATTGACAGTCCTACTCTATTCAATCAATGATTTCAATTTTTTTTTTCTTTCCCCCATCCACACCACCACCCACATAAGAGTTCAAGTCTGTACATTTGGTGCTATTCTTTATGCTTTCCTAGATGTGCTAAATTAAAAGTACGTTGGGTAAATTCAATCAAAAGAGTGTACCCAAGAATTGTGATTAAGTTCAACTTTGAGAAAGGAATGTAGTTGATTTTTCTGAATCCAGTCCTTTCACCATTTCCAAAACAATCATATGTCACAATTCATTTTGTCTTTTCCCCAATTCATGGAGATTCCTTTAGTTTCCAATTCTTAGTCACAACAAAGAGATGCTATCAATTTTTCTCATATATATATGTCCTTTTTCTTTTATCTTTTTGGGGTCCAGACTTTAGTAGTGGTATTGTGGGGTCAAAGAAGTTCTTGAACTTCTTGAAAAAATTTTCTTGAAAAAGCAGTTTATATATGGTGCCTCTACTTCCTTTCCTTTCAATAAATTCTAAGCCCTCTGCTTACCTCATTATTCAAAACTACTCTTCCCAAAGATTTGTCTTAATTGACAAGTCTTAACTGCTGCCTTTTCTCAATCTACATCCTTCTTGATTTAACTGTAGCCTTTGATATCAACAGTCATCCTTTCCTTCCGCACCACTCTTTCTCTTCTGCTTTTACACCTTCTCAATCACCTTTTTTGTTGAACTTTCATTTAGCTCAGGTGGTTCTCTTCTTTCCCCTAACCCCTCACCTATACTCTCTTCCATTATCTTGTCTGGTCATCTTTTCAACTTCCATGAATTCAATGAACTATTAATTTCTAAGCAAATGATTTCCAAATCTGTATACCTAGGCTCTCTTTTATGAGCTCTACTTTCCCACTGCCAATTGCCTTTGGCCATCTCAAACTAGACTTATATAGACACCTCAAAATCAGCATGTCCAAAACAGAATTCATGTATCATCTTTTCCCTGCAAACACCCCTTCCTTCCCCTTTAACAAACTTCAGTTACATAAATCACTAACTATTGAAAGAAGAATTTCAATGAAATTGTTTTTTTTTTTCCCTTGAAATGTCTATCTCTTCAATTTCACTACTTTCAACCTCTGTTTTACTCATTTCTCTCCTGGAATTGTTGACAACAATAATCAATGCCCTCCTAATTCACTATATTCAGTATCTGTTGTTTTAGTTCTCATCCTCCCTTCTCCATGGCAAGGAAAATCCCTATTCATGCACTTTGCATCTATAAATAATGGGAGAAACTGTGCTTAGACATCTAACTCAGTCATCAGGCATGTTCAAATGAGATAATGTGTATAGCACTTTGCAAACCTTAGAATGCTGTGAATGTCAGATATAATTCTGAGGTTATACATGTGTACCAATAACAGGTTTGCACCCATGAAGACAGGGTACCTATTAAAATAAAGCTGATAAGCTCACCACAACAACTTCTAATAGAATAATCAATTTTCTCCTCATCCAAGGACCCTATCACAAATGTTTAGGATATCCAAAAAAGTGTTTGCTGCTTCTTAACTGAATATATGGCAACAAACTAAAATGTTGGGTATCAAAAGAAAACTGGTGAAATAAAAACAAGTGTTCTCTTTATCCACAGCCTCAGAAGCCAAGGACCATGATTAGAATGGGTCCATTTACTCAACTTATCTCCAAGTTAAATTTCCCAAATCAAAGAATTTTGGATTTAGTAACAGCAAAATCTGTGATGATTGAACATTTTGCCTGCTACTGAGTTTAATGATTTTTCACCCCTATGTATAACTTTCTATTCTGTTTCCTTCACATTCATGTGTTCAGTTTTGTTTTTTTTTTTAATTCCATAAATGTTAAGCAGAACTTTTCAGTGTGTTTAAAATGTTCAGAAGGATCATGGATCTGGAGTAAAAGACCTTAGATTTTCTAGGGAGGCTAAATGGACTCACTTCAGGTCATTCAGGTAATAAATGAAAGTTAGCATCAGAACCATCCAAGGCATCTCACTCCAGAGCTAGGGAGTTTTTCACTCTCCCACACTTGGATCAAATCAATAAAAAGTTCTAAAATGGTCATAAAAGTACTTATGGGAAAAAACTGGATAAAATGAATGTCAACCCAACAATGTTGGAAAAAATCAGATAATTGTCAAAATTACAAATAATACTCCATAAGTTTCACAAGCTGTTGCAATTACCATAATTTTAATTTTCCAATTAAAAAACTCCCAGAAAATGGCTTAGTACTGAAATCCAGTAACAGTCTTCTATGCACAGAATATACTACTTCATACCAATACAACTGTCACGTCAGTGAATAAGATTTATAATCTAAATTTGTCCAAATGTTCAGACAGCAGAATTTATCACGAAGAGATTAAATCTGAATCACAAACAAAAAAAACCTTTATTCTTCCTGGGCTCAAAGGCAAGGTCTGCATGATATTTCTAAAGATCCGAACACGATCCTCCCTCCCTTTAAGCGATCCTTTTTCTCTCTTCAGAGCCACATAAACTAGCCATAAACAAACAAGTTTAGACTCCCTCGGGCCAAAGAGTCTCTTACCCAGAGCTATTAATTAAAGTTAGAACAGTGCCAGCCTTCCCCCAGGACACCGCGGGCTCCGGGCTGCAGCAGGCACAGTAGCGGACTGACAGCGCTCCGAGACGGGCCCGTCCCCGCCTGCGGCCCTACCTGGGCTGCAGGGCAACCTGCCGGGCCGCGGCGCGGAAGCCGATCCGCTCCTTCCGACCGCGCGCGCCGGCTTCCCTCCCGGACCTCGCGGTGGGGCCGCGCTGAGCGTAGCCGCCGGAGCCGGCCGGGCCAGTGAGCCGCAGCCTCGGGGGCGCGCGCCCTCCAGCCCCCCACCCCGTTCCGCTCCGGGTGGCGCTCGCTCCTGGCGCACGCGGCCTCCAGCTCTAGGCCCCCTGGGCGTTCGCGCTGCCTCGGGGCCCATGTCCCTCGAGCCCCAATAGCGGCGGGGGCGCGCTCCACTCACCGGTCCCGCTCTCCTGGGCTCCGCGACGCTCGAGCGCCCAACGCCCGGGCAGGGAACGGCAACCGCCGCTCTAACGGCCTCGTTGGCAGCCCGGGTCGGCCCCCTCCCCTGTCCCCAGCCCACCCCCGGGCGCACTCACACCCCCCTCCCCAGCTGTGACCGAGGAAGACGCCTGCCCGGACTCCCGTCGGGTCCCTTCAGCGGCTCCGCTCCCGAGCGGGCGCTCCTCTTCCACTCCGCCGCTCGCCTCCGGGCCCGCCGTCCCGTCCCCTCCTCTGCAGCCCGGCCGGGCTCACGCACCTGTGCTCGGGGTGGGGGCCCCTCGGTTGCGGCGCTTGGGCTGTCCGGCCGGCGGCCGCTGGGTGGTTAGCCCACCGCAAAACCAAAGTCGGCGCCGGCCACTTCACAGCGTCTGCCAACGGCGCATGCGCAAGAAGCGGCACTAGGCGACTCGCACTGGGCTCGCGCCCCTCGGGGCTCGGAGTGATGGGGGAGGGGCCGCCTTGGGCGGCCGGGCCCCATCGGGCTTCCCTGCGCACGCGCGGCCCTTCCGCGCGCGCCCCCTAGTATTCCCGCTGTCCTCGAGTCCCTCGTGCTGCAGCTTTGCTGGCAGGTGCGTGTCAAAGATGCGGAGATCCCCGACCTGTGCCCCCACCTGTTTAATGGAGACCCCCGTGGGCAGCTAGGCTCCGTGGGCCCGCGTGGACAGATGCCAGAACACACCCGGACTTTAGTGGAGCCTTTGTTAACTGGGAAAGTCGGCTTGAACCTTTGACGCCAGAGCAGTCATGCGGTGGCGAATACCTGCGAACTCGAGTCTCAGCCTCGAGATGTGTGCGCGGTGCCCGCCCCTCCCCCAGCCTGGTCTCCAGCTGTCTGGGAAACACCTCCGCAAGCGCCGGGTTGGCGCGCTTTTAAGGGCACAGTCCTTGTGGGCCGCGCAGGACCTGGGAGTGACTGGCTTTCTCCCAACCTTAGTTTCTTCTTCTGTAAAGTGCGGGCGGGAGCGAACGTGACCCCCACCATCAGTTTCTGGGCTCAATGCGGTTTGTTTCTTTTTTTTCCCAGTGGATCTAGCCTTGTATAGGCAGCCTCTTTATGAGCATCTCCTAGGCGTAAGCTCAGCCCAGCGCGAGATAGGGAACTTGAGCGGCGGAGATTCACTCATGGAGGACGGGAATGTTCAGCCTGGAGAAGATGGGGGAGGGGTGCAGGGAGAGGCAGCGGACTTCGTGTGGAAGGAGTGGTCGGGCAGCTGGCAGGACTTAATTTAGTTTTAGATATTGAAATCAAGATGCAAATAGAGTGACGGATGACAAGTAGACACCAGTTCACTTGTACCCTGCCAACTTTAGAGAAATGGATGGAAGACCTCGAAAACGTTGAGTTGGGTGTCTGTGTCAAAGTTTTGGAAGCGTTTGTATGACTGTGATCTGAACTGTTGAAAGGAACTCTTGAATCATTGAGATTCTATATACACTTGGTTACCTTATTTTATTCTCACCATCAACAAATATTCACATTTTACAGGCAGACCATCTCAGCAGTGGGCTAAATCAGGTGGAGACTGACCAATAAGCCTCAAGCCTGTCAGGGAGGCAGAGGGATGTTTACCCCAAGCACTTGAAGACCTCCCGATGGAATGGGCCATGAGATCAATGTTTCAGTAGTTGAGGGCGGCTGAAGCAGGTGCTGTGAAGTGCTTAGGCAGGGGTCCTCAAACTTTTTAACTAGGGGCCGGTTCTCTGTCCCTCAGACTGTGGGAGGGCGGGGCTATAGTGAAAACAAAACCTCACTGTCTCCGCCCCTCAGCCCATTTGCCATAACCCGCCCCAGGAGGCCGCATCCGGCTTAGAGTTTGGTCAGACATTGAAGATGCTGAGGTCATTCACTTCATCCCAGGCCATCATCCATCACCTGACTTTTGCAATAGGCTTTGGTAAGTCAGGAAGAGAGAGGGAGGCCGATGGGAGCAAGAGAGGTTGTACAGCTCAGTCTCACAAGGCAATTCATGCACAAGTCATCATCCGGTGATATCACAGTCCTGGAAAACAAAGATAACAGCGTATAATGCTGGGTGCTTTCCACCATAAAATGCAGTTTATAGCAACATATAGTGAACAAGAGATCCTCGGGACAGGTTGTGATATGCCCAGCTGGAAAGTGTCCTCGTGAGATTCCCAGATGCGTCAAAGTGTCATAAAATATCAGTATTAGGAACATAAATCAGAGATTGTTTTATCCAGTCTCTTTGATTTATAGGATTAGAAGAGCTAAGTATCTTAAGGTTAGTAGAGCCCACCAACTTGATGAACGAGGGGAATGTTTAGCAAGAAAAAAAAGGAAAATTAGGACTTTGGTGGCAAATATGAGCTACATTTGTTCTTGGCTCTGCAGCGTAAGCCCAGAAACAATGGGTGGAAGCTGCAACGACTCATCTTTACACTCAATGTCAGGAATAAAATACTAACTAGACCTTTGCAAAATGGGTATGACTGTCTCAGGAATGGTGGGTCTGCCACCTTGCTTGCAGTCTCCAAATGAAGGCTGTGCATTCGCTAGTGGATGATGTGATATACAGAGTATTCCAAAAGTCGTAGCAAAGTTTTAAGCTTAGATTGCACCAAGACTTTTGGGACAATTCATTTAAATAGGCATTTGAAGTTCGTTTCAAATGAGATTCTGTGATTCCAACCTCAAAGATAAGTAGGGGTGCAGTTATTAGTCGTGAAGAGAATAGAAGGAAAAAGCAGACGTAATACACCAGAAGCATGGAATGGGGCAGGGTGTTCCAGTGTGGATCAAAGAAATGGAATCAGGAATTGTCCCAATATAAGATTCCTTCTTCCTCTTCAAAACAAAACTGAATCTGGCAAACTTGGTACGACAAAACTTGTATTACCTGCCTTGAAGGACTGTAAAGAAAGCATTCTGTTGCATAAATATGAACACATTTTATTTCAAAAATTATTAAAATGAATTTATCCATAATGTGTTTTCTGTAATTGTAAGTTATCTTCAACTGATAGCCCACTGTATAACAGATTGCCACTTAAATAATGACTTGTCAAATTATGTATTTTTCTTTCATGGAGTATCTGCTGTTGTGAGCAATAAACTTTTTGAGAAGCTCCTAATAGTAAGAATCCTATTTGATTCATTATTATATGTCAGCCGATTTAAAAATAATGATTCTTTAAAGGGAAAAGCATTAGAAATTAAGTTTTTGCTGCGCACATGTGATTGCTATTGTTTTATCTTGTCACATATTAAAAAGATTTAAGTTTGTCTTGGTGGGCATTATGTTGAATGTTTTCATTTGTATAGGAAAGATTACTATTTTTTTGTACATTTTCTGCTGGAATCTTTTCTGATTTTTTTATCTTGCTCCCATATTTTGAAATATCCAAATTAAAAAGTAATTCACTGTGAAAGAAACTAAAAAAGATATATTTGCTATTGTTTTTAATAAAGTTATTAGTCCTGACTAGAATTTGGAAAGGGTCATATTCTGACTTTGCTATTCATATATTTGCATGAAACTACCTAATTATATAAACTTTTCATTTGATTGTAGCACATGTCTGCTAAATCACATTATTTATAAATATCCTTTAAATACTGAATTGTTGCCTATAACAGAACATGCAGATTCTCACACTGGGGAAATATTCATATATGTATCTATATATACACATAGACTCCATGAATATAGGCAATTTGTGTTCCTCAGCAAAATTTGAGAATTTTAGGTTCTGAAACAAACTTATATGTATACTTAAGACATTTATTCAGTCACTTCAATCATGTCTATTTGCAACTCCTTTTGGAGTTTTCTTGACAAAAAAAAAAAAAAAATCAAATGATTTGCCCATTTTTTCTCTAACTCATTTTACATGTAAGGAACTGAGGGAAACAGGATGTTTGAGGCCAGATTTGAATTTGAGAGGAGTTTCTAATTCCAGGCTAGGCTGTCTCTCTGTTGGCTTGCTGCCCACACTAAGACAAATTTCACAGGATGAAGGTACCACATTCTCCACTGTAAGTTAACGTACCACTATGCTTTTAAGGTACGTTTGTTCATAATGTAAAGGGAGACTGATCAGTGAGGACCCAGTATGTTTGGATTCCATCTTCCAGGAGATAACTACAAAACATGTACATGGTTCCAGTCAAACACAGGGAACTTTGGGAAGCCTGCTTCTATACATCATGATTGAGGAACTGCTACTGTGTGCTGTGACAAAATCTCTTGAGAAGCAAGGACTAATGACCCAGAAAGGTTGAGCTAAGAATGAGTATGTATACAAAACATGACTTAGCTCTCTGCCTTTTTTTTCTTTTTGGCTCTAAGAGGGCAGAATAGTTATGAGATGGGTAGAGCCAAGACCAACTACCCTATTTCTCACCTGGTTGCTCAGATATGCAAATATATCACCTGTTTCTTTTGAGTACATTCCGTCTGTCCAGATCTTAGGTAAATAAGTATTCTGAGAGACCAGAGCTCAGGTAACCAAGCAATCTGTCAGGCAGTAGCATAATCTCCCTAAGTGGTAGTGGTTGATGACAGGAAATGGAGGTAGGAAAAATAGCAGTATGTTGTGTGATAGAAATATTATGGATTCAAAAAAGGTATAGATTCAGAGACGGGCAGGAAGCTATTTCTGAGAAGAACTTCACTAAGACTCCACAACTGGAGAAAAGGAATGCCAGGGACAGGAAATCTTGAGATCTTCATTCATGTACTCTTTATATTTGACTAAATTTATTTTAAGTTTGGGTCCACTCTTCCCCCAGACCTTATGTGTGCAAGGATAGAAAACATAATCTTGTTTTGGGGGTGGGGGAAGCAGTATTGTGTTTCTACTATTCTTTTTATACGTTCTTAGTAAATTTAGTCATTCAGTAGTTTCTAAGTCTTTGTGAAACCAGGGTTCATAACATGGGTTTTCTTTTAGCAGAGATATTAGAGGGGTTTGCCATTTCCTTCTCCAATGGATTACATAAAGAGATTAATTGATTTGCCCAGAGTCACACAGCTAATGTCTAAGGCTACATTTGAACTCAGATCTTCCTGACTCCTAGCCTATGGATCTGAGCCACCTAGCTGCTTTCTCTTACTAAGTACTTTTCTAAATACTAATAGAATTCTCTTGGATGTCAGAGAATTGGGTGAGGAGTTATGGGGTTATATCCAATTGGTACCAGAAACCACAAACCCTCAGCGTTACTCCTGGAGTTCTTAGCATAATGCCTGTCACATTATGATGCTTAGTAAATGTTTGTGGAATAAATGAGAGAGTAAAAGCAGGCAGTAGTAATTAATAGCAGTCTTGTCAATGCAGGAATGGTACAAAGTATGTGCTTCAGAAACTGATTTTATAGTGGAATTCTCCCCTCAAGCAAAAGGTAAGCTTTCTGGAAAGAACCCAGAGGATGGCTGTTGTCCCTCTCCACCTACCTGAAGTCACGTACCTGGCATTCTTCTGGGAGCAAAGGATAATGCAGAGCTCAGGAGGTACCTAAATCATGCACTGCTAATTAGGTGCTCAGGGAGACAGACATATTAGTATAACCTCAATGAATCGTTGGGAACCTGAAAAATTAATGTGCCTTACTACCGGCAATGACAATCATATTTTTCATATCTATAGTTTTCTATTCACTTCAAAAAGAAAGTAAGTCAAATAAGGGTAGAAACTATTCCTTTTGAAGTGAATGAGCACTTATTTATGTAGAGTTTATCATACGCCAATCATTATGCTAAGTGCTTTTTACAAATATTATCTTACAATTCTGCAAGGCAGATGCTGTTATATTTATTTTACAGTTAAAGATACTGTGGCAGGCAGATTTGAAGTGACTTGCCCAGAATCACACAGTTAATTGTTTGAGACTGGATTTGAACTCAGTACTTTATTCATTGTGTTATCTAGCTGCCTTAAAAAAAAAAAAAAAAAAAAAGATACAAAATATTAACAAAAAATATTTTGCAAAAAGTTCTAAGAAATGGGGAACAGAGGCAGAGCATAGGGCACAATGGTGATATGTAGAATGGACTTTCAGCCTCTTCAGGCCCCATTGCCCACAGGACCCTGAACTCTTCTGGAGAAATCTCTCATCATCCTTTAAATGAGTTTGCTAAGAAGGTTGTTGTGGTTGTGGCACATGAGAAAAATCAAAAGAAATCATTCATTGCAAACCAGGTGGGAGTGAAAATTATTTAATTCAATAACCATTTACTAAATATTTTATACAAAATTAGATACTGGGACTACATACAAGACCGAAAGATACAATCTAAGATCTTACCTAGTTGGTTCAAGGAATTGGATATTTTTTTTTTTTTACTTTTTTACTTTTACCTAGTTACATGTAAAAACAATTTTTAACATTTGTTTTTAAAACTTTTGAGTTCCACCAAGAGAACATTGTAACAGTAACAGAAGATTGTGAGATGATCAACTGTGGTGGACTTGGCTCTTTTCAACAAAATAGTGATTCAAGACAATTCCAATAGACTTGTGATGGGAAATGCCTTTTGTATCCAGAGAGAGAACTATGGGGACTGAATGTGGATTGAAGCATAATGTTTTCACATTTTTGTTGTTGTTATTTGCTAGTTTATTTTTTCTTTTTTCCCTTTTGATCCGATTTTTCTTGCACACCACAAATACAGAAATATGTTGTTGTTGCTTGTTTTTTAACATTTCACTTATTTAGATTATATCATATGTCATATATGTATATTTGCTATCTTGGGGGAGTAATAAAGGGAGAAAAATTTGAAATATAAAATTTTACAAACAAAAAAAAGAAACTATCCCTTTCCCACACTTCCCACCTTAATGCCCCATCATGCTTAAAAATACTTCTTGAATTGAATTGGAAAGACTCAATGTGTCTAGTTTGGAAATAATGACCATCTCTACAACTTTAAAAGTTAATGACTTGAACACAACATTCACTAGGACTTAAGATATATTTAAAGTTTTCTTTATTAATAAAAATCATTAGAATGTTTATAAAATAAAATACATATTTGCCCTCAATCAACATTGTAATACCAATGATTTCCCCCAGGAGGTTATCTAGGACAGCTAGGTTGCCAATCTGGCCAGTGGAACAGCAGAGTCCAAAAAGTGATTTTATGGCTTAGAGTAGTAATGCAGCAGATAAAACTGAGGAGCAGGACAAGGTAGGCTAAGGCAGAAGTGGAGAAATAATTTTCAGGTGCCTGAAATCTCTTATCTTGACAGCATCAATGTCTGCATTATTTTTGCTATCTAAGATCACACAGTTGTAACATCCTAGTTTAGAGAGGTCCTATGGACCTTGTAGAGGCAGCTTGGTAACAGAAGGAGTGGGAACTCCCCTGCTGTTTCAAGGACCTTGAATCCATATCTTTGCCGCTGCTCGTGACTACTGGTGCTGTGGGAAGAATGAAGCAGAGGCAAAGAAATACATGCCCAATGAATGATTCAAAATTCCAACAAGTCAAGATTTTTATAACATAGCCCAAGTTCCTACTTAGATTTAACAATTTTAATGTAATATAAGGAATGCTATAAATAGTACCTTTAATACTAATAAATACTAATACAGTTAATACATATCTTGGTATGATGAAAAAATATATTTTGGGGAACCCTTTTAAAAATTGTCAATTTTAATTATGTCAAATTTGCATTTTATTAAATATGTGTTAAATTCCAGAACTGTATTCTTTAATAGTTCTCTCCTTTTTTCTTCATGACTTCTTTATACTATCAATGAGAATATTTTTTAAATTATCAAGCACATTTCTGCATAGATAATATTCCTAACCAATTTTTGGTATTATGTTCTTCTACTAGTAGTAACAAACAGTCTACTGAGATTCTTTGGCTCACTTAGAAATAGCTGCTTAAAAAGATAAAAAATACAGCACCCATTCTTTTAAAAACACCAGAAAGCAGAGGAATAGATGGAGTTTCCCTTAAAAAGATAAATAGCATCTATAAAAACCATCAGCAAGCATCATATGTAATGGAAATAAACTAGAAACATTCCCAATAAGATTGAGAGCAAAACAAAATTGCTTGCTACCACTGTTACTATTCAACATGGCATTAGCAATATTAAGTTAAAGGAATTGGAGTAGTAATGAGGAAACAAAATTATACTCTTTGCAGATGCAGATACTTAAATGCACTAAAAAACAAAGTTGCAGATACAAAATAAAACCCCATAAATCATTGGCATTTCTATATATTGCCAACAGACTCCAAGAGCAAGAGAGAGAAAGAGATATCCCATTTAAAACAGATGTAGATAATATAAAATATTTGAGAATTTACCTGCCAAGATAAGGCCATGAACTATATTTACATAATCACAAAACACACAAATAAAGTTAAATCTAAACAAGTGGAAGAATATAAAGTGCTCATAGGTAGGCCAAGTATCACCCCTGAGGACCTGAATTCAAATCCAGCCTCAGACACTTAATATGTACTAATTGTGTGACATTGGGCAAGTCACTTAATCGCAATTGCTTCACCAAGAGAGGAAAAAAAAAAAGCTGTATCTTTGGGGAGTGATTTTTCTTACTGCAAGTTTTCCATATAAGCTATCGGTAATGGTTGATTTGATTTATAAATCTTAGCTGATCCACCACAATTTTCAAATTAAACAAAATGACCAAGTCAATAGATGCTTTTCTTTAGCCAAAAGTCAACTATCATGTATGGTAATTAATTGTATTCTTTAATAAATATTATAATAGATTAATGGACCAGTAATAAAGAGGACCTGAGTTCAAGTCTCACTCTGACATACACTAAAAGGCTAGGCAAATTACTGATTGTTTCAATGCTTGCAGATGACTCTAAATTGAAGAGATTATTCTGGCCTAAGTTGGAATAGGGTGTTTCCTTCCTGGGTCCAATTTCTATTCTTTTATACATAAGGGATGAAAGAGCTGTGAATAGACTTAAGTGAGCTATGTTATGAGTAGCAAACTATGACTAAATTTTCTCCTAAATTTTGCTTAGTAGGGGCAGCTAGTTGGTGCAGTGGATAGAGCACCGGCCCTGAAGTCAGGAGGACCTGAGTTCAAATCTAACCTTAGACACTTAACACTTCCTAGCTGTGTGATCCTAGGCAAGTCACTTAGCCCCAATTGTCCCAGCAAAAAAAAAAAAAAAGAAGAAAGAAATTTTTCTTAGTAAATTTACAGGACTGAGACGACAGAAATTTTATCAATCATGTATTTGCTAAGTACGTACTATGTGCCAGGTACTGTTCTAGGCACCAAG
The DNA here is from genome assembly GCF_048593235.1 of Sminthopsis crassicaudata. Lineage (NCBI taxonomy): Eukaryota > Metazoa > Chordata > Mammalia > Dasyuromorphia > Dasyuridae > Sminthopsis > Sminthopsis crassicaudata. The sequence goes on from NC_133622.1 coordinate 68,461,176, forward strand.
GATACAAGTAGAGAAAATTAAATTATTACTATTAAAAAGGGTTTTATATTCCAATGGGGAAAACAATAAATATGAAAATATATTTAACATAAACATAAAGCTTATAAATACATATATGTACAAAGTAATTAGATATGAAAGAAGGCATTAGAATTTGGGGAAATTGAACATGGGAGTCATGCAAAAGATGATGCTTTTTAGAAAGGGGACAGAATGAAGTGCATTTTGTACTGCATATACATATATTTATTATTTATTTTTAAAAATAAAGACAGTTTTTATAGATCTATTATAATTTTTAAAAACTGAAACTAGCATATATACAAATATATATGTAAGTTTTTAAACAAACTCACATTTATTTTTAGTTTAAAATTTTTCATGTGTTAATTTGGCGTGAGAGTTTTCGTCTCCTTCTTAGGCACTGAAAATGGGTAGATCTCTTTCCCCCAACTTACTATCATACTACTTGTTTTACCCTTCCTCATTTTAGGATATATTTGCTTGAATTTTTATTAACATTTATTTCTTAAAGTGCACCTTTTTCAGATTAGGAGATAAAAGAAGCACTATTAGCATTAAGTACTAATACCAATAGCATTAACATGCCATGCGAACCTCCTCTGCCTAAGGATAGAAAATTATGTATTTCCAATTTTAAAATGTATATTTATGCCTATAAAAAACAAACTGGAAATATACAACATTGTATAATTTTAAAAGTTTTCTTAAATTCACTTAGTGAAAAGACAACAAAGTTAAATTCCCCTTTTTTCCCCAAGGAAGGACCATACAAATATCAAATCGACCTTCCTAATAATCTGTTAGACTCTTGGGAAGATTTCATTTAAAAAAAACAAATGTATAATTTTTTTCAGTCAACAAGACACATGAACAGAGATAGCATGATAAATATTCTATAAAAATTATCAGAACGTAGTGTATAGAAGTCGGTAGGACACATGGTGGGTGAGGTGATAGAAGAAGAAATAGCTGGAATATAAAATGATCTCAATATTTGGCTGAAGACTGATAAAGCAGGTCATTTGAAAGGTGTGACTCGGGTGCTATACCTAATCTATAGCCACTCTTTTACTATGGATTTGACACTTCTCCAACTCATACCTAATTAATGACTGGCTTCCACTCAAGGAATCTCAGGACAATGAAAGCCTAGCTTTGTCAGAAATGGTATGATTTTAAATATACATAGACACATGTTATCTATGTGTATATGTATGTATGTATGTATATATATATATATATATATATATATATATACATATTACACATTTATACATAGTAAATTCTTATCTAAATTAATAAAAATATTATTTATTTTAAAAGTCCTTGACTTCATTATTTATATATTATACATATTTGCTTAATATTCAAGTTCTCCAGGGCAAAAATATTCTGCATAAAAAGGTTCATTTTTTCTTCTTCTTAAAAAAAATCCTTAAAAAATTTAAAGTCCACTGTTACTAGTTTTCATCTTACAATAATTACTTCTGAACAAGTTAACAATAGATGATCTGATATTCAAAGTAGTCTATCAGATTCTAAAATGTATCATGAATCTTGGTGGTTTATAGTTTCAATTTGTCTTGATTAATATCTGAAACAGAAACAGAAAAGAAGCCAGTTATAATCTGAAAATAACTTCGGATTAGTTGATCTACAGGACTGATAAAGATTGTTATATTCATGATATTCTTTAAGCCACTCTATTCCCCAGCCTCATGCTTTTCCAATTTTAGAATTTTTCCCAACTTTTTTGAACATGGCATTACTAAAAAGTCTATTATTTTAGGGAATTGCCCGCATTATCATGGTATAACAATGAAAGCAAAGCCCAAGCATAGCTTGAGCTAGTGAAAAGAGTTCCTGCCCTCAAGGAGCTTACATTCTGGGGGAGAGGCAATAACATGAACACCAGTAAATGTGATTAAAGATAGGACACAACTTCCCAGAGCCTTGGTTTCCTAAGAAAAATGATTATTAATAACCAATTATAATGAGAGATCCAGAATTTCCCTGCTTTTCTAGAATTCAGATTTTTAAATATTTAATCATTGCTGATAATGAGATTGGACTAACTTTCTAGTTCAGACTCCACCCAGGTAGAGTAGCTAACCTGTTCTACTTAGGTAGAGCATTAATTCTTTGAATAGATTACCCAAATCAGAGGATGGTCTGGGTATAGAGATAGCATCTGAATCCAAGAGTGACAAGATACCATTCTCAGCCCCTCACAAAAATATTCACTCATTAATTGTTAACCAATCAGGATTGATTTGAGTAAACTGAGTAACACCTACTCAGCACAGGATACATAAACTGTGAGCTTGCTGCCAATATTATCTTTGACCTAAGAGAGATGCCAAATGATCTTTATTAATAAACATGCTGTCCCTGTTAATAAAATGATCAAATTACCCAGAAGTTATGTGTTTCATAATTTTTTAATCATCACATTCTTTATTTGAAAAAAAAAAAAAAAAATTTAGTACATACCCCAAAAGGGTGATAAAAATCTAAAGATACCAATAAATGTAAATTATTATCATAAGGAAATCTACCAAGTACAGTTGTCTGAATAAAATAATCATTCATAAACTCATATGCAAAAAAACAAAACAAAAAAAAAATAATAATAAAATACTCATATGACAGCTACATTTATAGAAGCTGCTTAAAATTTCTGCTAAAAAAAAATCTAATGCAAATTTAAAATTAATTTGGATGTTAATAAAATAGTGTATTGATAATAAACATTTTGGAAATAGACATAAGTTATGGTTAAAAATACTAATGATATCTTTTATTTTATTTTAAAGTAAAAGGAAATTTTTTGGTGTTAAAAAATGAAGCAACATTTATGAAGAAAAATTTTACTTTATTCAGCTACCAAATGATAGGAAAGTCCCCATAAAACTCAGATACAGTGCTTACATTTCACATGTGAAGAGGACTTTGTAGCAATGCTAGTTTAAATCTTACCTCATCTACTATAGCCCACACAGATGAATCCGACAACACGGTTAAACGAAAAGCCTTGATTTTTCCTGCTGCAGGATTTATGATGCCTTGTGCTACTCCATCTTGAAATGTATCTTTGGGAAATGGGGAAAAAAATTTCTTTTATATATTTATTTTTATTCTGACATTCACATTAATTTGTAAAACTTTAATTCAACACAAACAATAAGGAATTTAATATTAAATAAGACTACACAATTCCATTTTAATATAGATAACTTAATGTCAACCCTAACAAAATAGTATTTTAATTACTGCATATACTTCTGATCTCCTATTCATTGATGGATATATAAAATTTTGTTGCTGTGATAAAAAAAATTTTTATATATAACTTTTTAAGACCTTATTTTCATCTCTACTTTTTAGTTTAACATCATATTCATTTTTAACATGTCCTTCCACATTCTCTACATAGCAAGTTATCTTTTGAAACGTTTTTTAAAAGGAGAAAAAAAGCAGTACTGCAAAACTAACCAACACTAAAAAAAAAATTTCTCTGATCAGCCCCCAATCCCCTAAAATATATATACATACATACTCATATATACACACAAACACAGATATATGTGTATACACATTGACTATTTCTCTTTTATGATTTTTGTCAATTATTTTGTTTTTATATAGTTCTTGGTCTTTTAAAAACCGCATCTTCTAAATTGATAATAATGCTTCAAATTTACTAAGACTTTAAAATTTACAAAGTACTCTTCTCACAACAGCTTTCACATAAAACTCTATTTTACTTTTCTTTAATATATTTAACAGATGATTTTGCTAAACTGGCTTTTAAGAGATGGAATTGGGATTTTTTTTTTTTTTAATGTAATGGCAAGTATCATGAGAGAGGTAGTTTTATAACAAAATGCATAAATCAAATATAACAAAAAAAAAAAAAAAAAAAGACTGATCTAATGGAAAGTACACTCTGAGAATGTATGCAAAAGTTTCCAAAAAAATTCTCTGGAAATATAGGCTTAGTGGATGTACCACAAGAAGAAGCACTTTATATTATTTCACTAAAACTGATGCAGATTTTAGGTCAATAACAAAACAATGTCAAGTAGAGATTTAGAGTCCAATACGAAATAAATTAGAGAATATAAGTGCTACAAGGGATCTTCCCCTCAGTAGATAGATGAGAAAAGCAAAGCCCTGGAGAGTTAAGGTACTTGACTAGAATCAACCAGAATCATCATCACAGCTTCCCAATCCTAAATTTAGCATTCTTTCCACTATACTATAAAATCCTTAAATTGCCCAGTAATTAAAGCAAAAAATGGGAATCTCTGAAATTATCTAACCAATCAACCAGTAAATATTTTAATAAGCTAAGAAGTGTGGTACTGGGGATACAAATACAAAGAACGAGATAACAACGCTTCATTTTCAGATGAGGAAGTGAGGGAGAGAGAGGTGGAGTGAACAAATCAGACAGACAGGTATCAGAAATTGACTTGAACCCGAGTCCTCTGCCATCAAAACAGATGTTCTTTCTAATGTATCATGCTGCTTCCAAAGAGGAATAGCTGTGTATTCTCTCTCCAAAAATAAGTACACAAATGACTAATAGTATTATTATAGAGAACAAAAACACATAAAATTATTCCAAATCTGTGAAAAATAAAAAAAAGGGACTAAAGAGGAAACAAGAAAGGCAGGAGGAATGCAACAACAACAACAAAAAAAAAAAAAAAAATCTGCAAACTACAGTAACAATTTAATGAAAAATAGAATGTAGTTACAATATGAAGATGTTCACCTATTAGGAAAAACTAAAATTCACTGACTAAATATACTGATGCAAAGTTTAAAATTTAAAAAGCATACCATGAAAAAATACAAAATGACTATAATAAGGCAAACAAAAATAGAACTGTTATAAGGAAACTGAACTCATTTTAAAGACAATGATCAATTTTGGTTCCAGAGGACAATACCAACCACCTCTTCTTCTACCATCACTACCATTGCCATGCTGTTCTCTGGAAAAAATACTAATGCTGAAGGTAAGGGGATGGGTGTTCAAATCCTACCTCTGACACATACAATCTATATGACTAAGGGAGTAAGGTTAAATGATCTCTCAAGTCATTCCAGATCTTCATCTGTGATCCTTATAGTTGTAATTCCCAGATAGGAGATAGATTAGGGCACAAAATGATGCATACACATTCAAATGTGAACATCACATTGCTTACTTTTACTCAAGATGTATACATTGTGAAAAGGGAGAGATGGGGAGATGGGGAGATGGGGATGGGGAGAAAGGAAAATATTATTTTAAAAAATCAAATTTTTAAAATTGATAAGTACAATTAAAATTCAGATAAAAGAAGGTAATGAATGCTATGAGAATTTTTTTTTAGAATAGAAGTGACATTTTTTTTTAAAGCACACATGGCCTGGTTCAATTCTATAAGACAGTAGGATTCATATTAGAATGTTATATCTGTACCACCCATCTCACAGTGCAGATTATTATACATCTGAATTTAAATATTAACATTTTAAAAGATCTAAAAATTAGTTCTGGGGAAGAGGAAAATAAAAGATTATTTCTTCTATATAGGAGATTTCACAACTTGACAATCTAATAATGTTTTTCAGTACTTCAGTAAACTGAAATCATTTTTTCATCTCAAGGAAAAGGAGGAAACATTGAAGAATAATTATATAATTACAAGAAAATTTTTTAAATCATCAAGTTTTATCAATATTCATTTCTGAGTACTAGAGTTTCATATGCAGTGTCTCACACTTTCATATATAAAAATCCATACCACAGTATTCAATGATTGTCCAGTTTTGGAGTATTGCATTTCTAAGACAAAGAGATTTCAACTAAGGTTTTTTTTTTGTTTGTTTGTTTTTTGTTTTTTTTAAATTTGTTTAAGAACTAATGGTTTCAATATCCAGATGTCAGTAGATAATTTACCTATTTTAAAAAACCCATTACTGGTTGCTTCATAGTTTAAATTACTTCCATTTCTTAGCAAATTTGATAAAAAATCTGTTTCCTGAAACAAAGAAAAAAATTGGATACATTTAGTGGTTTCTTCTAAATTTCAGTCATGATAAAATCTGTTTCTGTGTATACTAATTAAAAGCAGAATACTTACGTTTTCAGGTAAAATTTCTACAATGGTATTGAACAGCTTATCTCCAGGATGTTGAATATTTCCACTTGCAAAAACATATCTGTCCCACAAAAACAAACAAACAAACAAACAAAAAGAACAAAAACAAAACAAATACAAATATATATTTTAGTAATCTGTGAGAAAATGACACATTATTTACTGACCCTGATAACAACAACAACAACAAAAACAAAAACCACCTGTCCAAAGACAAAATTTAAAGAGAATGGCTGTATTTTGGAGTCTTTTGAGTAAATAAGGTGAGGAATGTAAGAGATATCTACTAGAGAGCCTATGTACTTCACTGACATTCTTGTGATATCAAGAAAAACAAGAGATTTCCAAGAATGTTGACCAATGTAAGGGAGAATTTGAAACAAGAATCACACAGGTCTCAAAGAACCCATAAGGGGTTTTCTTGGCAGAGATACTAGAATAGTTTGCCATTTCTTTCTCCAGTTCATTTTACAGAAGAAATTGAGAAAAATAGAACTAAGTGACTTTCCCAGGTTCACAGCTAACAAGTGCCTAAGACCAGATTTGAACTCAAGGAAATGAGCCTTCCTGACCATAAGCCTAGTACTGTATCCACCTGCCCTAGAGAGAAAGGAAAGGAAATGAAAAAATAAACAAGCTTGTGGATTCAGATTCCCAAAAGGGGAGAACTAATCAACAACCATTTATTGAGCATTTCTATATGGTGAGCACTATTGCATGGCACCAGGGACACAAATACCAAAAATGATATAATTCCTACTTGCAATGAATTTACATCCTAATTAGGAGACAAATACATATATAAATTATATAAAGTGAATAAAGTTAAATGCATACAAAGGCATCAAATACAGGGCCATGGGGAAGAGAGGATTACTGTAGTTTGGGGAATTATGAAAGGTTTCATGCAGGTAATAAAGTTTGAAGTGAGTCCTAAGGGTAGAAGGAGAAGCTGGAGAGAGAAATGTGTTCTAGTTATATGGGAAAAAGCACAGTGAAAAAGAAAAAAAAATAACAGGGGAGAAGGGAATATCTGTTCTTTCCTCTTGTATTTATTGAGGAAATTTCTAGTGTTTCCCCATAATGCTAGCTTCCAATATATATTTTAATAATATTTTTCAAAAATCATTTTATGCCTATGCCTTGTGATTCATGAAAAACAATGTTTTATTTTGTCAAAAAAAATCTGCATACATTGTTATAATATTTTAAATATTTTATGTTAATTGTTTATTAAGAATTAATATAAATATTTTAGTATTTTTTGTTTATTCTAATTTTGAAATTAACAATTTAATCTGTTAATTGTTTTTTATTGTTGAATTATTGAACAATTCCTGATAGATATTCCATTTGATCATTAAAGAAAAGAACAAAAGTACTGCAAAGGGGGATGGCGTATCATGAATGAGATACAGAGAGAAAGCCAGCCCATTGGAGGGGAGATGGTGTGATACCCATCTGGAAAAAAAATTAGGCTTGTGCCACTTTCAACAATTAAACAACGTATTTACATTTCCTCCTAGAGGAAAGCCCAGAGGTTGTTTAAGAAAAATTACTTCAGCAGCCAAGATGTAAGATAAATGAAGTCAGGAGAGAGAAGAGATAGAGGACTCAATCAGGAGAGAGAACCTAGGAGAGATGACTAAAGCCTGGAGTAAGATGGTAGTTGTGTATGTAAAGAGAAGGCACAAAAACCAAGAGACAGGCAGAAACATCCACATTTTTCAAGTAAGGTTTGGTTACTACAATTTTGAGACTGGGAGAACAAAAACACATTTTGTCTTCAAAATAAGGAAATTTGGAAGAAGAGAAGATTTAGGGGGAAAGAATGAGTCCCCTTTTGGACATGTTGAATCTGAGATTTCTTGGGCATTCCATATGAAATGTGTTAAACCCACGGGAGTTGACAGTAGATGGTAAAAAAGGGCCTAGGACAGAACCTTGGTTTGGGGATCAGCCACAAATTGGAAGCTTGAACCAGCAAAGGAAACCAAGAAGAAATAATCAGATAGAATAGGAGGTGAAGCAGAAGAGAAAAGAGTTTAAAAAATGCAAAAAGGAGAAAGAATCCAGGAGGGGAGAATGGTCAACAAGGTCAAGGTAGCAAGTCAATAAAGAATAATGTTGAGAAAAACAAAGAACCAAAAAAACATGGTGTGACGTTGACAAGTAAGTTCTTTTACAATAATACTTACTCCTTTATGTTCAATGGGTAATGAAACTGTATGAGGATATAGTTGCCAGCTTTTGGAGAGATGGCCCAGAAAAATCCTCTTCTTAAATAAGCATTTTCCAAAGAATACTGCTCATAGGCTTTTAAGGAAGTATGCAGACTTGCAGGTGGATTGACATGGATTGGGTGTACTTCGTTTTTTCCAAAATCAATATCCTATAACCAAAAAAGAAAATTAATTAAAATACATAGATGGAAAGAATCATCTGCATTTAGGGAGACAACTATGGAGACTGAATGTAGATCAAAGAATAGTATTTTCACTCCAATTTTTGTGAAAGAAAATATGACTTTTATATTTTTGTATCCCCATTTTTTAGCCTTTCTTCCATTTTTATGATTTCTTGAGGATTTTTTTTTAAATCAACTTTTCAGGGATTCCATTGAGTCTTAAATTATTTCTTTTTGACCTTTTTTATATCAATATTTTGCATTTCTTGTATTGATTTTTAAATATTTCTTGCTTTCTCATGGTGTCATTGATTTGTTTAGTCTATCCTAATTTTCTTTTTTCTTTCTTTTTTTTTTTTTTTTTTTTTTTTTTTTTTTTTTTTTTTTGCTGAGGCAATTGGGGTTAAGTGACTTGCCCAGGGTCACACAGCTAGAAATTATTCCACATTCATTCTCCATAGTTCTTTTTCTGGATGTGGATGGCATTTCTATCACAATTCTATTGGAATTTTCTTGGTTTATCACATTGCTGAGAAGAGCTAAGTCTACTATAGTTGATCATCACACAATCTTGCTAAATAAATTATGATTAGTAAATGTAATATTGTGCTATAAGAAATGATGAGCAGACTGTCTTCAGAAAAACATGGGAAGGCTTAGGTGAAATGATACTAAGTGAAGCGAGCAGAATCGGAAGATCATTGTACACAGTAACAGCAACATTGCATTTGTTAGCCACATTCAAGGAAAGAACTGTGGAGACTGAATGTGAATCAAAGCATATTGTTTTTACTTTTTTAAAATTTAGTTCTTATTTTTTTCTTTCTTGAAGTTTTTCCTTTTGTTTTGATTTTTCTTTCACATGTCTGATAAAAAATATGGTTTAAATGAATATATATATATATATATAAAATCTTTATTAGATTGCTTGCTATCTTGGGAAAAGGGGAAGGAAGGGAAACAGGAAGAAAAAAATTGGAACTCAAAATCTTAACAAAAATGAATGTTGAACACTCTCTCCATATAATTGTAAAAATAATAATAATAAGATAGTATTAAGTAGGGAAGTGGGGGGGGGGATAAAAACCAGCTTATGTCGAGTATTTTCATCTGGTAAAAATTTCTTTTGAATACACTTCATTTATGAAATGAAACTCACATTTATATCAAAGTTGTAAGGTTTATATAATATTCCATAGAACAAATCTGTTAGGCAGAGAGTGAAAGTAATATTATCTCATTTTACACATAGGCTAAATGGTTAGGCATATGGCAACTAAATGTCAGAGGTAAAATTTGGACCAAATTCTTTTGACCCCAAAACCAACATTCTTTTTATACCTAGACTATAAAACAAAGTGACTCATCATAGCTATCTGATATTTATGAGAAGAAAATATGTGAAAATAAGCGGAAATATTTTTAAATTAAAACTATCTTACTTGCAAATTCTGTATTTTTCCAGACAATGATGAATACTTTCCCACGTGTTGAAAGAGAGAAGGTTTATACTGAATGCGTAGCAGTTGTTTTTGCTTCTCACAATGAAGCTGGGGGAAGAAGAAAAATCATCTTCAAATGAAAAGATAAAAATATAGAACTCAAAATGTTTTTAATAACTAATTATGATATATGAGTAATTTACCAGTAAATCATTTTAATTTATATTTCTTTGGTAGTGAGATTGGATGTCTTTTTAAAGGAAAATCAGTACAATCAAAAACTTTAAACTAAGCTTATACTTTTAAGTTTACTGTTATACAGAATTCTATTAGCCAACATTTTCTAGCTGTGGAATGATATTTACTGTATGCATGTTATTTCCTCCATTAGACTGTGAGGTCCCCAAGGACAAAGAACAATTTTACCCTTCTATTGAATCCCTAGTGCTTAGCAGAGTTTATAGCACACAGTAGGTGCTAAATATTTATAAACTGACTTATCCAACAATGAAACTTGAGACACAAATAAGAAGATAATTGGGGCAGCTAGGTGACGAAGTAGATAGAGCACCAGCCTTAAATTCAGGAGGACCCAAGTTCAAATCTGGTCTCAGACACATAACACTTCCTAGTTGTGTGACCCTGGGCAAGTCACTTAACTCCAGCCTCAAAAAAAAAAAAAAAAAAAAAAAAAAAAAAAGAAAAGAAAAGAAAAGAAACTAGAAGATAACCCCATGCCATTGCTTTGAACAGTCAAAGGAAATTTAAACTATAGTTCAACATACTTTTAATAGTAAATTGTTGTTGGTGATGATCAGTTATTTCAATCATGCCCAATTCTTTTGTGATGCCATTTGGGTTTCCTTGGAAGAGAAACTGAAATAGTTTGCCATTTCCTTCTCTAACTCATTTTACAGATAAGGAAACTGAGGCAACACAGTAAAGTTACTTGCTCAGGATCTAACAGCCAGTAAGTGTCTGAGGTTGTATTTGAACTTAGGAAGATGAGTTTCCCTGACTCCAGGCCAGGTTCTCTATCCATTGTACTACCTATCTCCCCCTAATATTTAATAGTAATAATATAGTACAGTAAATACATTTCTTTATATTTTAATTCATTGAAAAGAGATCTATAATGTGAATCACAAATATACAAACAACACATGCATATATTTTTATTAAATCTTTTTTTAAAAAATTTGCTGCTCTAAATGTATTATGCATAAACACAAACATATATATGCAAATAGGTTAAATATGTGTATCTATACACAACGTACATTTTTACAATAATTATTAAATAGAGCCTGTTTGCTGTTTCATGTTGATACTTCTGAAAAAATTTTCTCCCATCCCTGGAATGCATCCCCCCCAACAAAAAAAAATTTCTGCTTTAGAGAATCAATGCTTACCTCAAAGATCACTCCAAATATAACCAAATATTGGAAATCTATCTTCCTCTCCCTAGATGCTAACATCCTTCTCCCCAATTATTTTGTAAATATGTTCTTGTCAGTGTACATGATTTTCTTCCCATACAATGTGAGCTCATTAAGGGTAGGGCTTTTTATGCTGTCTTTTTATTCCTAGTGCCTGATCATATTGTGTGTTCAGTTATTTTAGTCATGTCCAACTTTTTATGATCCATTTTGGGGTTTGCTTGGCAAAGGCACTTGGAGTGCTTTGCATTTCTATTCATAGTTCATTTTACAGTTAAGGAAACTGAGGCAAACAGGGTGAAGTGACATGCCCAAGGTCACATAGCTACTAAGTACCTGACCCTGCATATGAACTCAGGAAGATAAGGCTTCCTGACTCCACATCTGGCACCTTATCTACTGTGTCAGCAAGGTCCTAAATAAGTGACTTACTGTTTGTTTCCATTATGTTGGGATACCATAGGCTAGGTAAGAGATATTTATGTTTATTTTAATAATACTGCTGCCATTACTTATATGCTGTTTTAGTTTATAAAACACTTACACATTCATTGTTTCCTCTGTCCTTAAGACAATTCCTTGACGTCAGTTCACAAATAGGAATTGTAACCCTTCTTTTACAGATGATAAAACTGAATTTTAGAAGCGTTATGACCTAAGCAAGAAGACTCAGACCTTGGCTGGGATTATACTGGGATTATACAGATGTGGAGAGTCACTTCACCAAATGAAATTATGTCAAGAATATTGCAGAGTGGCCAAGTCTGAGAGACACTAAGCAATTCACCCTGGATCAATCAGACAGATGTATAATTAAATGTCAGAGGGATTTGAAGGGTGTTCTTATTGACGCCAAGTTCAATTCTTTATCCCCTATACCAGAGAATGAGGGCCACTAAGCTATACTCAAGGATCCCACATATTGACTTAAAAAATCATATATGAACATTATCTATATATTATTAGATTTTTATTTCCTCAAATACCTCCCAATTATATATTCTTCTGTCATTCACATGTTCTATACTACATTGCTTCTCTGACAACTTATATATGCAAGTAAACAAGTAACTCTGGGGAAGGGGTAAAGTTACATTTTTCAGCCACTAAAAACTTAGTACTTCCCTCTTGGAGAAGTCAGGCAAAAACAAGCAAGCATCTTTAGTTAAGTTCTAAGACTTCACTTGTTTCATTAGATACAAATAGATGACTAAAACAGAATTTTTAACTCATCTGAAATAAGTAACTCATGTTAAATAGTTACTTTATTTTAATAAATTACAAAACATTATAGTATATATACTATGTTATATAATTCCTGGTCTTTCCTTACTTCCCTAATAACTTCATAGAATATCACTTTTTTTTAATTGCTAAAACTTTATTTAATTTAAATATTTATTTAAAGCCTTATGCTAAAGCTATACCCAGAAAAAAAAAATGCAGTGGTTTTGTCAAGTTCTACAAAAAACTTCATTTTATTCTGTCCAGGTCCTTCATCTGTTTTAGCTTTTAGAAAATGGAATTCTTTTTAACAAAATAAGGCATCTTCCACTGTCCCAGTCACTTCTGAATATAAATATTGTAATCACTTAAGGTTCATGCTAAAGATGGAACACTTGTGCTCTCTCTTGCCCTCTCCCCATTTCTCTCTGTCTCTCTCAAAATGAAGACAAAGCCGAGGAAAAGAAGATGGAATACTTCACTAATGGCATATTTATAGGTTATTAGTTTTTTTGTGATGGTTAAAAATGGAGATCTCAATTAATTAACCAATATTTATTTAAGTAGCTACTATTAGGCAAATATTGTTCTGGGTGATGAGAATACAAAAGCAAAAAATTAAGTATTTACTGTCAAAAAGTTGACTTTCTGGTGAATTACTTACTTGATAGCTCAGAAACCATAGTTCAATTGCATAGAAAAGCATCAGGCATTTGTAGAGTGTGAGGGGGCTGATGAATGAGGTGAGGGGATAGACTCTAGAAAGGGAGTTTCTTTTCTAACTGAATGTTATGAAGTTGGAAACTTATTCCTGTATTAATGTATAGTGTTAACCTTTCCCAGAAAGCAAGCTGATTTTACTTTTATAAGAGTTGGAAAAGTATAATTTGGAACAAGAAAGGAACTTAAGATGCCATCCGTTCCAAACCCTGCTTCTTATAGATGACGTCCAAGTTTTTCAATAAGTATGAGACTCCTCTTCCTCATTTTAAATCCAAATTCATTTCCTAGCTTCATGACAACTCACTTCCCCCTGTTTGCCTCAATTTCCCCATATGTCAAATGAGCTGAAGAAGGAAATGACAAACCACTCCAATGTCTTTACCAAGAAAACCCCAAACAGGGTCATGAAGAGTCGGACATAACTGAAAAACAACTGAATAACAACCTGATTCTAAATCTTTCCATTACTCTAAAAACCACATGAAATTTCTGTGAAAATTGGGGAAGAACATAAGAGATTGAGGCAAAGGAATCTCAGTTAGGTTTCATCTAGATTAAGTGTGTTTAAATGCTGCCTTGGGTGATCATTGTTATTTCTGGTACCTAGAAGTCACAATGTCTCAGGCACTGGGGAACTCTCTCTAAAATTCTAAGTTGCAAAAAAGAGAATGACTTCTCAATAGAAGGTCTTCTCATCCAGGAGAACATATATACCAATGGAACATGGTTTAGTCTCTGGTCTTATCCAAGGTACTTACAGCATGAAAAACACTGAGAATATAAAGGTGAAAGAAATAAAACAGTCCTTACTCTTTTTTTTTTTTTTTTAGGCTGGGGTTAAGTGACTTGCTCAGGGTCACACAGCTAGGAAGTGTTAAGTGCCTGAGACCAGATTTGAACTCGGATCCTCCTGAATTCAGGGCTGGTGCTCTAATCCACTGCGCCACCTAGCTGCCCCAAAACAATCCTTACTCTTGAGGAGTTTTCAGTTTATAAGATGGATAAAATATGAACACCTTTAAGTGAATACAACATATTCACAAACTAATTTGGGAGGCAAGAATGGTGGGGTGAAGGGCACAAATAGCCAAGAAAAATCAAGAAAGACCTCTTTTCATCGGAGTCTATTTCAGTAAGGCATGCAACATGACTGGTGACATTTTCGTAGCTCGATAGTGTCACTTTATTTTGTTAACACATACTTGATATTCTATAAAACAAAGACATACTCACATTATCTTTTTCTGGGTGACATACTTTCACATAGAATAAATGATCCAAAAGCCAGTCTACAGGTTTATCTTTGTGGAACATTATTAAAAATTGCACTATCAAAGGTAAATCTTTGGTTTTAAACAGCTTTCCTGGGGGAAATAAAAGACATAATAATCCAATTAAGTATGTAAACTGCACATAATACACATATATATATTACCATCAATTAACATGCACCTAAACTTAAGTTAGGAATATAAAAATAAAATGATAGTTCCTGTCCTGCACTTAGATCTTACCAGAAAAAAGCAATAGGAACACAAATAATTCAATATATATACCAAGAAATTATAAAGAAATTTTGGGTGGAGACAGGAATACCTAATAGGATTCCAAAAGACTAAGTGTAGGAGTCAGTGCATGGGCTAAACTTGGAAAGAAGCTTTAACCATGGATATTTATTCAAAGACGATGGCAATAAAAATGGTATTTACCTAAAGGTAAAAATTTTAAAGGATTCCTTTAAATATAAAGTTATGGCAGGCTGAGGTTAGTAAAGATTGAGTTGTAGTGTAGTGGGAAGAAACGAACATTAATGTTTTACCTATGTGTGGATTGAGGCTCAAAAAGGCTTACAACCTTGAATAAGTTAATTCACCTGTTGTGAGTCTTAAATTTCCTCACCTGAAAAATGAGTTGCTCTATAGAAGTGATCTTGAAGATTCTTCCCACCTCTAGAATCTTCTCACTTGCTTCCCTCCTCAAGGTTAAGACACTATCTCTAAGATCATTGCTTGATAAGTTTGCAAGAGACAATAACTTCTAGAGAATATGGCTCCTTCTTAGAATTAAAATCCCAGTTTCTCATTTTTAGTAGTTATTAGATGTTTACTTGGGGATCCCCCCTCATATCAATGTGAGCCTTCCTTGAATTCTCCTGACATCCAAATGGTACCAGTGGAGAGGATGCATGTTTCTTGTGATTGGGAACTGCTTTGATTGTTGTTGTTACTATTTCTTTGTATCTCTAGCACCTGTAAAACCTCTGCATACCCTTTGATCCAGCACTGTCATTACTGAGTCTATATTTCAAAGAGATCATAAAAAAGGGGAAAGGACCCACATAATCAAAAATACTTGCAGCTATCCTTTTTGTAATGGCAAGGAACTGGAAACTAAGTAGATGCCCCTCGATTGGGGAATGGCTGAATAAATTATGGCATATGAAAGTAGTAGAATATTATTATTATTATTATTATAAGAAATGGTGAGCAGGCTGATTTCAGAAAATCCTGGAAAGACTTACATAAACTGATGCTGAGTGAAGTAAACAGGACAAGAGCATTATATACAACAACCACTAGATTATATAGGATTTGGCTCTTCTCAGTGATTTAATTCCAATGCATTTGGGATGGAAAATGCCACCCATCCAGAGAGAGAACTATAGAGACTGAATATGAATTGAAGTATGTTTTCACCTTATTTTGTTTTGTTTGTTTGTTTTTCTTTCTTGTGTTTTTTTTTCCCCCAGTTTTGGTCTGATTTTTCTTGCACAACATGACAAATGTGGAAATATGTTTGAAATTATTGTATATGTACAGTCTATATCAGATTGCTTGCTGTCTTGGGGTGGGGATAAGGTGGAAGGTAAGGGAGGAAGGGAGGAAAATTTGGAACCCAAAATCTTTTTTTTTTTAATTAAAGCTTTTTTTAGTTTTCACCATTCACCTTTGCAAAACCTTGTGTTCCAAATATTTTTTCTCTCCCTTCTGCTCACCCTCCTCCCCTAGATGGAAAGTAATCCAATATATATTAAACATGCGTAATTCTTCTGTACATATTTCCACAATTATCATGATACACAAGAAAAATTAGATCAAAAGGGAAAAATATGAAAAAGAAACAAAAAGCAAGCAAACAACAACAAAAAAAAGTGAAAATACCATATTTGGGATCCACACTCAGTTCCTATGCTGGGTGCAGATGGCTTTCTTCATCACAAGACCATTGGAACTGGTTTGAAACATCTCCCTGTTGAAAAGAGCCATGACCATCAGAATTGATCATCATATAATCTTCTTCTTAACATGTACAATGATCTGGTTCTACTCACTTCACTTGAGCATCAATTCATTTAACTCCCTCTAGGCCTCTCTAAAATCATCCTGCTGGTTGTTTCTTACAGAACAATAATATTTCATAACATTCATATACCACAACATATTTAGTCATTCTCTAATTGATGGGCATCCCCTCAGTTTCCAGTTTCTGGCCATTACAAAAAGGGCTGCCACAAACATTTTGGCACATACAGGTCCCTTTCCCTTCTTTAAAATCTCTTTGGGATATAAGCCCAGTAGTAGCACTGCTGGGGCAAAGGTATGCACAGTTTGATAGCCCTTTGGGCATAGTGGAATACAAAGATTTATTTTTAAAAATGTTGAAAATTATCTTTATATTTACCCAGAAAATTAAAATTATATTGAAATTTTAAAAACTTTTTTTTTTAACCAACATGACTAATAAGGAAAAATGTTTTGCATGACTTTATATATCATACTACTTGTCTTCTCCATCAAAGGGCTAGATGGAAGACAATTTGGAATTCAAAATTTAAGAATATAAATGTTTAAAAATGTTTTTTAAAGATAAAAAACAAACTTAAATCTTTGAGACTTGGTTAAGAGTCTCACTCATACTTGCACAGCTGGTATGTCACAAGAACGAATCTGAAATCAGATCTTTCTGCCTTCAAAGCCAATTCCCTAATCCATTATACCAGGCTGCTTCTCTTGCAGAAAAAAAGTGAATACAAAACTATTTCAGAAAGGAGAGAACACTATTAGTTGTGAAAGCAGAAAAATTTTCTAACAATAATAATTGCTAACAATTAAGCTGAACTTTGAGGAAAGTAAACGTTTCTAAAGCAAGGAAATGATCAGGACATACATTCTAGAAATGGAAGGCAAACTTCATGTACAAAGGCATGGAGATAGTTGATGGCAGATTGAATTCAAGGAACAGATAATAAGCCAATTTGCCTGATATATGAGAGCCCTGAAATGCCAGGATGAGGGACTTTCCTTTATACTAGAAGCAACAAGGAGTTCTAAAGATTACATTTCCCATTTCCTTTCATACTGATGAAATATTGTCTGTCTAGACTTAGTGACGTGATCTCATCAAGTTTATCTAGATCCATTTAATCTTCTTGGGTTGCAACTCCCTAATGTTCAGGTTTTGTTTCTTGCCAATGCAAAGGTCATCCTTAACAAAGAAAACAGCAAAACAACAGTCACACAGTCTATCTTACCTTTTCTGTTACTGTCATGTACCTCCCATTTCTTTTGAATAGCAATCTAGATACTTCCTTTGATCCCCTTCACTTCCTTAAGAGAGCCAAACTGAGCCATCATTTATTATAATTCTGCATGTTTCACAGCTAGATGACATAGGGGACAGAGACCTGGATTTTGTGTTAAGAGAAGTCTCAGTTTTCTTATTTAAAAATGGATATAATTATAGTGTCTACCTTGAAGGGTGGTTAGAAGGACTAAATGAAATAAGGTAAAGTGGAAACCTTAACAAGCTCTATAAACATTGGCTCTTGTTTTTATTATGATGGAAATTATTTGAAAAAAAAAAAAGACTATTTAATAGAAGAATTTTTCTTTTGACATTTGCAGACATATATCTACCCAAAATATCACTACTATTTTGGATTGCTGTGTGTGGGTGAGACTAAATTAAATCTCTTTAGCTATGGCACACTGGTTTCTTCTTCATAAAAAAGCAAACCCCCCCCCCAAAAAAACCAAATTATGTATATTAGCATTATTTGGGATACTAGTATTAAAATTTTTTGTTAAAATGATCAATTTCATTGAAAATATTTCTTGTTATGCCTCTATTATTTGTTCAATATCAAATCTCTTCTTAAAATTCTTAAGATTTCTCAGCATTAATGGCTGTTTAAAAAAATTTGGCTCTAACAAAGCCAAGAAATTACTTACCAATAAACCCAAGTTTTGAGAATTCAAGTACAATCCAATCAGAGGTTTGCCCAAGTGCAAAATCCTTCATTGCCATAAAGTATTTTGGTTTGGCTATGATATCATCCTCTAGCTGGAAAAAAAAAAAAGGCAATACACAAATGATATTAGTTCTTCATGGCTTGTGATAAATATGTAAAATGAACTTTGTCTGAAATGCAATCACTTGCTTTAACAGGAGAAAAAATAGAATACAATTTGATGAGTGAACGCTATTAGTTTTACTCTCACTCATCTAAAGAATTGTGAATTTATTTTCCTATAGTGAAAGTAGACAGATTAAATTGCTATCCCCTTTTTCTCCCCAATCATTATCATTCAGTGACAATTTTTCCCCCACTTCTTTTCATTCTCATTCTTGTAGTTCTCGTAATTGGATACCATATAGAAAACTGCATTGGTGAAGTATCAAGATATTATTTATGTTAGATATTATCATTTGTCTAAGGTTCAAGTAGTGTGGCTGCTAAATATTTTTGATCAAGACAAAGGGATAATGAAAATGAATTGGATAATTTAATGGAGCTGTTCTTTTTTTTTTTTTTTTTTTTTTTTTCCTTATGGGGGATAGAGAGGGAAGGAAGGAACCTCATAAAAAGTTTGGACCTTTATGATTGGATCTTTGAAAGCAGAGAAACAACTTTACTAACTGAGATAGAGGCTGAGAGAATTCATTAAGGCTAACAAAATGCCTAGATAGCATGGTATACTGGAAATTATACTGGATTTGAGGTTAGGGAAAAAAAAAAGTGTTTAATCAATTTAGTCAGACATTTATCGTGAGAACCTGAGGGAGTCACTTAATTTTAAGGTCACTTCCAACTCTAAATCCATAATCCTATGATAAGAAATGCATATCTAACCACATCAATCATGTGTCCAACAACAGGGAGAATTAGACATTGCCTCTGATCTTCAGGATCTCTCAGATCTCACCAAAACAGAAATTATGCACTACATATACCACAATTTAGCTACCACCATGGTCTAGGACATTAAGACCCCAAAGAATATTTTAAAAAACCCTCCCTTGAAATCACTCAGCATCTTCTTCCTACTGCCCACGATGTTACCAGTTACAAGACTACTCTGGCCAACCCAAAACATGGACTGATAAAAAGACTTTCAAATGAAAGTAAAAGAAATTCTAATAATACAAGATTATTCTACACTAACTAGCCCCCCCTTCCATTTTTCCATTGTCTGGAGATTCAAATTGCAAACTATAGAATTATTCCAGAATCCAGGAAAACAGGCAATCTTAGCAGTGGAGGGAATGGGACAGGACAATAGGAGGCAGTGTTGAGCTATCTGTCATTCCACTAAGCCTGAGACAAAATCCAGCGTCCAGCTGAAGCTACTTCTCTCTAGTCATTGGGTTAGAAACCTTGGCAGCTACACCACCAATTACCAAGTTGGGAAAGAGGCTGGGATGCTTTGAGATCCAGCCCCCAGGGAAATCACCAGAAGAGGTAGGGAGTCAGAAGTGAACAATATTAGAAAAAATGGGGGTAAAGATTGAAATGATTAAAGATCTTAAGATGATGAAAACTCGAAAACCTTAAGCATACAGACAAATCAATAGTGATAACATTGACCCCAAAAGAACATAGGCTTCCAGATTCCAGATCTAATAAAGAGGTTCTGGCACATAAATAAATACTATAACACAAAAGAAAACAACTCCACATTTGGTGAGAGGGAAATTTGGAATTTGAGGAGAACATTGGACCACAATATACTATTATTCCCAAGTTTTTAAAGGACAAATGAAAATTATGAGTACAACTTCCAGTTGATCAATGATGGACAGAAACAACTACACCCAGAGAAGGAACACTGGAAGTGAATGTAAATTGTTAGCACTACTGTCTATTTACTTATACCTTCGGAGTCTAATACTTAATGTCAACAAGAAAATGGGATTTACACACATATATTGCATCTAGGTTATATTGTAACACATGTAAAATGTATGAGATTGCCTGTCATTTAGGGGAGGGAGGGATAACTTGGAAAAATGAATACAAGGGATAATGTTATTAAAAAAAATACTCATGCATATGTACTGTCAAAAAATTTTATGAATAAAATTAAAAAAAAAAAAAAGAAAAGAAAATTATGAGTACAGAACTTTATGGCCAATACAGCAGAAATAATTGGCAAAATAAAAAAATTTGAATCTGTAAAAGTTTCACCAAGAAAGAAAACTGAGGGTAACTCATTAGGAATTATAAGAACAAAGAAGTGAAGGATAATCTAGAGGAGAAATGAAAAGTAATAACAAGAGAAAACATGCATTTCATTTATAGTGAAACATAATGATTTTGAGGATAGGAAGTGTACAACCTGAGAAGTATAAGTTTCCAAGAAATCAAAAAATTTGAATACAATAATTATATGACTTACTGTCTTCCCCAGTTAGGAAGAAGCCATCATCAGATAATTCTATTATAAGAGAATTCCCAGATTGTATAAGAAGGAAATCAACTTCCATTGTTCATCCCCCAACCTCTGGGAAACTTTAAAAAAATTTTTTTAATAAATATTTTATTACTTATTGACTGGCTACTACATTGTAAGCCCCTGTTGTGGGGAAAATTTAACCAATATATAACATGAGGCCACTTCTCCAAGTATAATATCATTTATTAATAGTAGCATGTGATCTGTTCATAAAAGTTACAAAGACCCAAAATGAGAGATGGAAGAAGTGGGTGGGGAAGGGATAGGTTTTTACCTAGGTACAATTTTCTTCTGATTGGCTATAATTTCATTATTAGGACCTCCCTCTAGCAATCTTAATTGGTTAATATTTAAACGAGGAGATAAATTAAGAGTTTTCAGTTTTTCCCAATTATTTTATCTTTGGGAACTTAGGTGGTGGAAATAGGGGAAGATGGTCAATCAGCCCCTTTCTGACTCCTGAGGAATTCTCTGGGTAGCTTTAAACAACCTTTGAGAACCTTTGAATAGCAAGTCTGGGATCTGGTCCTCCCTCTCGAGTTCAAGGCTTTACCTTTGGGAAACTCCCAAGGCTATATTTACCCTATAAAAAATGTGTTTATGAGGAAGATCTTTGCTAAATTCTTTTCTGGACTAAGCCCACTATGAAGTATTCTCTTTCCCTCATACTGCTTTCTCTTTAATGGAGCCTTTCTTCTTACTCTAATTAACTCTAGTAATATAATCTACCAGTCAATGATTTACTCTCACCTCACAGAGTGGTCCCCTGATTAACTATGAGTTCCCCTGGGGAACTTATCTTTTTCCTTGTAAACTATATGCTCTCCCAACTTTTATTTCATATCTGCCACTGCTGGTGCCTATTTTATCTGTTATCTTTGTCTATGACCTATTACTCTAAAAACATCTGCCTTTTACCAAAGAGAATGGCTATTGTCAATTTGTGACATTTATTTTGCTAAGAATTGCTCCCTGATCTCATAAAATAATACAAGAAATAGTACAAGAAAATTGCTCCCAACTCTTGAACACAAAAAAGGAAATATCATTTGAATGAATATATAGATCACCTCCAGAAAACAAAATGAAAACAAAAAAACAAGACAGCTAATGTCAAAATAAAGTATCTTAAATTTATTAATTCAGTTTAGAAACAACATTTTGCAATTGATCAAATTGACTTTGGGGAGAACTTCTAAGCTATCCCCAGAGACCTGCCTCAGGGCATCAAGATAAAGTTTTATTCAGTTATCTGGGTGGGACTGGTTAAGTCCAGGACCATTTGTACTTACTTAGCTTGAGCTGGAGATTCCAACTCTATTAAGTTCGAGATTAGACACTCATTCAATTCTAAGATTCTCTATTCTAATTTCAGCTCAAACAGCCCTCACCAAGAGCTGCTCATAAAACAAGTTTCCTTCAACTCATCTTCTTGCAGAGTACCTAACATGCCATGCCAAGGAACCTCTCTCTCTCTCTCTGGCAAAAGTTGCAACCCTTTGCCCACTGAAATGCTATTCTCTTTCAGCATTACTCCCTCTTTATCTCTTTCTCACCTATTTCCCTTACAAGACCTTATTCACCTCTCTATTGGGATTTCTCTGCTACAGAATTTCTCTGCTAGAAAATCTCTCTCTCTCTGCCAGGACTCCTCCACTAGAATCTTTACTTCTCTGTCAGGACCTTGCCAGTAATTCTGTCTTTCTAGCAAAGGCTGACTTCCCAATGCCAATAATAAACTTCTTTTGCCAGTTTAACTTTCAGGTTCATAAATTCATTTACAAAGGACCTCTGCGCCAACCAAAGGGGTTCCCACAACTCCTTGCCCTGTGCCAAAACTCATCATTTGGGGACATAACCCAGAACCTCCTCACAGTGACATTGGGAGATCAGTAATAGAACTCTTTCTAAAAATACCCAAGGATACAGAAATGAAGGCAGAAGTTGAGGGGTGATAATGGTGGAGAGGTAGGCTTTGGGATTATTAATAAAATCTCCCAATCTCCTGCCTGTAGATGAAGCAATATTTTTTGTGGGATTTCTTTCCCCTCCATTTTGCAGATGAGAGAAATAAAGGCCAGAAAAAGGAAATACATTTGTCGATGCAATATTACCAGAATTACTGACTATATTCAATGAGCTAGCAGTGACAAAATGGATGGCCAGTGATCTAAAGCATTGGGAAGCTTTGCTCACCATGGCATTCCTTTTGGTTCATAGATGTTAACCATTTCCTCATTTCTTCTCAACTCTGCTGAGGAAGTTTTGGTTTGAAGGAGGAAGAAAAAGTTCTTAAAAATCTGAGCAAAACACAGCCTCAGGATACCAAACAAAAAGCCATTTCCTTTATAGCCTGGAGAATATTTTCACATATAAAATGTTATTTCCTCAATTTGAGTAAAATTTATCTGTTGATCAAATATTCATTTAAAAAATGAAAACATTCTAATTTATACTTGCAATCTATTAGTTCACATATTTTGATGTAAACTGTGTCCCCCTGATCTTTTGGGGGGCGTGGACCTAGGTTAGAGAAACCCTAAAAATCTTAATTCCTCCTGGCTTCTGGGAAGGGCCCCCACCCTTCTGTTCCTAGGGGAAACTCCCATGGAGATCTCCACCTACAATTCAATTGGAGATCTTGGCCTGGGACATAATCATCACCCTTTATTGAACTAAAAATTAGTCCCTCAAATTTATCAGGAGATTGCTCCCTAGCCTTGGGCCATAAAAACCCAATATAATCAAAGGCTGAACCCCAAACCTTTGTCAAAAATCTTTTCAGGATTTGACCTGCTGGGAAGTTGTTTCTCAGTGTAATAAACACATTTTTTTGCCACAAATCTCACCTGCATTCTTTCCCAAGAACCTGCGACACCAGCCTGGGGAACCTCTCACGCTCATTTCTTATATCTTAACAATTTCATTGGAAGTATTTGGGGGACTCATAAATTTCTTGATGTGGGTCAGTTTTTTTAAAAGCTCTAACAGATAACTGATCCTCTGTGAGTCTAGCACTGAACTTTAGGATTCAGCTTAATGAGATGTTAATAGACCCTAAAATAAACATTCTTGGTTTTTAGTATTCCACATACAGAAATCAATATAACTCACTCTCTCTCTCCCCCATCCCTCTTCTTCTCCTCCCTCTTCCTCTGCCTTTGCCTTTCTCTCTCTCTCACAAACACACACAGAGTTTCAACTTAATTCTATACATGTCATCTCCCTGCTTAGAATGTAAGCTCCTTTAGGACAAAAGCTGTTTTTGTTTTTTCCTTTTTCCCAGTGCCTTGAACTGTGAAAACACAGAATTAGTATTTAATACTGTACAATACAAAATTTTACTGAGACAAAACAACTATGGTTAAGCAAATAAAAATAAGTCACAAGATCTCTGATTAACTTATGAAAATATATCACATAGCTAATTTTATTACTTTTATTTTTTCTTATTTTTGTTGGTATATTTTACTTTTATAAGGATAAAGGGTAAGGTATAAGACCCTTCACCCCAGAGTTCCCCCACTATCTGTGACCCTCTAAAATCCTAATTTCCAACTGGGGTTTCCTTATAACTTATAGTAAAGACAATGAGAAAAAAAAATAACAATTTAAAAAAATCAATCTATCCAAGTATGTTTTTGCCTACATAATATTCTAAACTCATCATCTTTACAACAAAGGGAAAATAAGGTTATATTTTCCATTCCCAAGCTTTGTAAATTTTTTTCATTCAATAGTCAACTTCTTTTTAACATGATTGTAGCTATTGTGGATGATGGTTTCTTTTTCTACTTCTTTCATTCTATATTAATTCATTCAGTGCTTCTCTAAGTTCACAGTATTTTCCATTTCTAAAGGCACAGACAATCCTGTTGCACAATTTTTGGCCATTCCTCAATAAATGAGCATCTACTTTGGAGCCAGTTCTTTGCTATCAAAGAGATCATAAAGGGCTGCTATGAATTCCCTTTTCTTTGAAAAATTCATAAGTGCTTAAACAAATATGCTCTTTATACTATCACTTCAATAATGACAGAGAGCTACTAAAGTCCCTCTGGTATCATTTTTTAGAACTGAAAGAGACCTCAGAGGTCATCTAGTCTGCAACTCTTTTCATTTTATAGACATTTTATAGACTGCCTCCATTTCCTCATCTGTAAAAAAATAAAAAGGGAGGGGGGAACCTATCTCATGGAAGCCATGGATGTGAAGTGATGAGTATCAGAAGTCATACTGGAATCAGTCTTCTAACTCTAGAGGTCTTTGTGTTGTAGTACAGCTTTTATTTTATTAATTAATTAAGCTATTATTTATTTGTTTGTTTGTTTTTGCTTTTCTTCTGTAGTTATTAGAAAATGGTCTAGTTTTCTTTAGTGAATATGATGGTTTCTTTGGTTTTAGTAATATCCAACACTTCATTATCCTATTTGAGGTTTTCTTGGCAGTTAAAAAAATAATAATAACTAAAAGTTCCCATTATCTCAATATTTTGTAGTTTTTAATAATACATGATTACTGTCAAAGACCTTTTCTGCAAGCTATTAAAATAAGTATGGTTTTGGTTTTAAATATGATTAATTGTGTAATAAAGCTTTTAATGGTTCATTGTAATATATAGGTGGATCCTGGATCCTCAAAAATTATGTGAACAGAAACCAAATTCTAGATAAGGGGATTCTTAAGTTCTAAGATCCTACAGCATGTCACCATAACCCAATTTTGCAATCTGACATTAATCTGTCATCTATTCATTGACACTCTTCAGGTCTAGAGGCACAGAACTCCAGGTTGCTTGCAGGAAATTGCCCAGTGCCCTCAATGATACTAAAGTATTTAAAGTCTCACATTTTGAATAGTAGTGTTCTTCCCACAACGTATCTTCTTGATACAAATAGTGAAATATCATAAGGTACAGAGGTTAAAATGAAAGATGACTAAAAAGGGCACTGGAAAGTGTTTCAGTGGGAACAATTAGATTTGTTACCAGAAATTACTTTCATGTGAATATATCTAAGTTAAGAGCCTAAGGGGTAGTGGAAACAGAATTGGGTCCTGCAGAGCAGTAATGAAAGAGACCATGTCTTCAGTTAGGGAATTGAGTAATAAATAGATAATGCAAGATTTAATGGATGTATGTGTATGTGTGTGCATGTGGATTAATCATAAAAATGCTTTACTCCATATTGCAAAATGAATCTTTAAAGTTTCTCCTTCAAATCAATTCTCTTGATTTCCTAGAGACTGCCCTTGGTCTTGTATACATTAGGCTCAAATATAAATGTGGAAATATGTAGAGAAGAATAGCACAAGTTTAAAATATATTGGAAGAAAGAGAACAAAATTTGACAAGGTTTTGCAAGTGTGAGTGGTGAAAACTCTTTGCATGTATTTTGAAAATTTAAAAAGGCTATTAAAAATTTAAACAGGATTCTTTGATAGCTAAAAGAGGAAAAGGGAACAAGCTTATTTTAAGCACTACTATGTGCTTAATATGATTGTTTGCACTGTTTAAGTACTTTATAATTATTTATTTTATAATTTATATTTATATATTTAATTTCTATTTTCTATATTATAATTTTAAATAATAAATAAATTATAATTTAATATATAATTTATATGCTTAAATTATAATAATTTATAATTATTATGTCATCTTCACATCAATTCTGAGGGGTAGGTCCTTTTATCCCAATTTACATTTGAGGAAACTGAGGCAGACTTGCTCAGAGTCACACAGCTATTAAGTATCGATGAGGCAAGATTTGAACTCAGTTTTATCTGACCATGCACAGTATTCTATGAACCATATGCCATTCAGTGTTCTAGGCATTGTGCCACTTAACTGCATCAACCAGAGGTATCTCAGTTCAATGACTATCTTTATCAATCACAGCACTAAACAGGGAAATAAATATTTTCTAAATGTGTTTGCCAATGCAGTAGGAGACATACTAAATGTAAGAAAAATTCCTGACAGCTGAGGAGGTCCCCCTAACAAGGGCTATTTACAATGCTGATTCAATTTCAGAACATTGTAGTGCCTCCTTGAAAAGATCTATACTTACTCGAATGTGTCAGTGAATAGAGTGCTGTCTTTGCAATTGGAAAGATTTAAGATTAAATTCTATCAGCCATTTCCAGCTGTGTGGTCCTGGGAAATTCATTTAAAACCTTTCTGCCTCCATTTCCTCATCTGTAAAAAAATAAAAAGGGAGGGGGAACCTATCTCATGGAATTATTATAATTCCTTCACAATTATTATTGTGAAGCTCAACTGATATATATATAAAATCAGCTATATGTGTGAACATATATGTAATATATAAATACAAAACATATAAAAATACATGCAAATATATGAATATTTTTTCAAAACCACAGAGCTTTTATAAATCTTAGCTATTATTATTGTCAGCCTAGCAGCTCACTTAGGAAAACCCAAATGGATGAGAAATGCCTGTTACTAGATGAATTATGTCATACAGTCATATAGGAAACCTATTGAATTCGTCCAAGAACATCTTTATCTACAGTATCTTCAAAGATTCCAAGCAACTTCATGTCAGCAAAACTTAACATCAACATCTTTACAATAATAGCCTGATTACAGATCCTATAACATCAGGACCATAGAAGAATAAAATCTGTAGGTAACTTAAAGGACAACAGAAGGCATCTGCTAACAAAAAGGAGACTGTAACAAGAACTAAAATGGAAGAAGTGATATAAAATGCATCACTGAGGATATGAATGATGGGGAAAGAGGTGAGGAAAGGGAAAAGTAATGACAAAGGATATATATATATATATATCCTTATAAAAGGATAGCTTTGGTTTGTTAAAAGAATCAAAGGAAGGACTCTAGCCCATTAGTTAAGTCTTCTGCAGCATATTCACGGAAGGATAAGGGCAAGAATTTAAGTGAATGCAAAGACATAAATGAGTTATAATATGCATTGGTAAAAGAACAACTCACTCTAATAAAACAAGAGACATATATATATATATATATACACACACACACACACACACACACACACACACACACACACACAATTATTAAAAGTCTCAAAGTATGATGATTCAACCAAACTCAAAACATCCCATGCTCTAAAGCCCCATAGATTTTTTTAGGTTTCAATTCCAGAAATTTAGATAATGACACTGAAAATAAGGATGAAATTATTTCTTCTCATTGAATTTTTCCCCAAAGATTAAAAGTTAAATACACTTTTTAGAGGATACCAAGAATTAGTAAGTTTTTTCTCATCGATTCCACTTCATGAAATCTATAAGTAGATTACTGGTGCAAAATAACCTTATGGCCTTTTTTTTTTCTCTGATAAAAGAACACAATAATGATATTGCACAAAGAGGAACAAGGATATAGCAGTTATGCTGTCATTTGGCTACAGAAAGTCAAACTTGATAAGGAAAGAAAATTATATTTGTTAAATAAACATACAGATAATTCAGTCTTTTTGTTTTTCAAAAGCATCATAAAATCCTATAAAAAGGCTCTTTGTACTATGAGAAACAAAGAACTGTGGTAGAAATGTTGCCAACGACGGTGTATTTTCACTATGAAAGTTAACAATGACACAGAAAAATATCACAGGAAGACTTGTGTTTATTTGGTAAAGAAATGTTCCATTATATAGAATTATAATTCAAATAAAGTATTTCATAAAATTTAAAGGAAGCCAAGAGTATCTAACACCTTTCTGCAATAGTACTAAGCCAGAGACCCTAAAAAGAGACTAAGTTTACAGAAATTCTATAAAGAAAGCAAATTATGATTATCTTTCCACTACATTTTCCTTCCAACAACCTGTAATCTTTGACCATTACACACGTATATAAAGCAAAGCAACAGGTATCAACATTTCTTATACCCTTCTGGACCCTAATACCCTATACTGCTTTCAGCTAGCCAATGACTTTCAATTCAAGTGCCATGTTGGTCTTGGCTCTTGAACAAGTATTCTTGAATTATTTTGTGTTACTGGACCATTTGGCAGTTTTTTGAAGCCTATGGATGGATCCCTTCTCAATTATTATAGTGTTTATTTTTAATTTTTAAAATTTGTAGCTCAAGAAAATGATAAATTTCAGTTAAGAGTTTAATGAAAAATTTCTTACCCATTGTACTACATGGACATCTTTAAAATATATTGACAAGCTCCTTGTGGGTCCAGAATACAAATTTTAAGAACTATTGCTCTACCTGGAAAGTCTTATATGAACTGATGCTAGAAGTAAGAGAACACTGTACATAGCAAGAAGCTTAAGTGATGATCAACTGTGATGGATTGACTTTTCAACATTGAGGCAGTTCAGGACAATTCCTAAAGATTTGTGATGGATAGAGTCATCTACATCCAGAGAGAAAACTATGGGGACTGAATGTGGATCAAAATATAGTATTTTCACCTTTTTTAATTTTTTGTTTTGTTTTTTTCCCCTCTTAATCTGATTTTTTTTTTTCTTGCACTGGACAACAAATGTGGAAGTATGTTTAGAAGAACTACATATGTTTACCCTATATTAACTTTCTTCTTTTACATTATTTTAAATGGCTTGGTACTCACAAACCTAGCCCTTAACTTAGCACTGGGTGAGGAATTTGGGAGTCTCAAATTCTATATCTTTTCCCGACACTATGTATTGCTATGTAGTCTTATCATGTCATTTATTTAGATTTGATTTTTTTCATATTAGCACAATGAAAGAGTAGAGCCAGAGGATGGCTTTCTAAAAAATAAATAAATAAAAGCTTGGGCAAAATTTTTTGGTGGAGTGATTTTTTTTTTTTAAGAACATACAATAAGTTAGTAGACCATACACCAAAATGTCAAAAGAATCTAAATGTGTAGAGAATCCTTTGTAATAGAACTTGCTTTAAAGTTTTTACTAGTGGTTGTTTTACATATTAAAAATTTTCTACTATAAGATACAAACAAGACCATTAAGTATCTATTTGACATGCACATGTCACATAACTGAGATTCAAACAGGTATGTACGTGTATTCAGAAGACAAAAGATTCTTTTGATATTTTGATGCTCCATTAAGCCAAATAATGTCAAAAAAATTCCTAAAAATTCATGTCTTACTTTATTGCATGTAAGCAGTAAAAATTCTTCAACTGGTGGTTCCATTACTCAAACAGCTAGAGGTCCATTAATCAATCAGGAAGGAAATATCTGAGCTCAAGTTTGGACATAAGACACTTAGTACCTGTTTGACTATAGCCAATTCACTTACTTTCTGCCTCAGTTTTCTTATCTATAAAATGGAAATAATAATCCATGGTTATAAGGATAAAATTGTAAAATGTTTTGAAAACCTTAAAATGCCTTATAAATACTATTATTATTATTATTACCAATTATGAATTGATTCTATGAATTAAAATGAATGAAAAGCCCAGCAGATATGACAGGCTATTGTTAAAATTTTGAGCAGAATAGGGACCAGTGGAAACAAGTGATATCACTATCACTCAGGTCAATGAAATTAATCTGCAGTTATGTTTTTTCTTTTTATATTATAGCTATTTTCTCCACTAATGGTACATCACCACCTTTTGCTTTTTCCAATTTGCTTTCACAAATTGGTCCTGCAACATAATGGGATAGAGGCCACAGTCTGATATCTTAGAAGCAAATCAGGACTCCAGGATTGTAGGGCACTCTGGCTCTGTTTGGGAACGAGGAGAAGATGCTGTTGAAATAGTGGTCACCCTTCACTTCAGCTGAAGTCATAGTTTCCTCCCTAAGATGCTGGGAAGGTGGTTCTCTGTCCATGGCTCCTTTTTTTTTTTTTTTTTTTTTTTTGAAAGTAAGGAAAGGAGGGGCAGCTAGGTGGCGCAGTGGATAGAGCACCAGCCCTGAATTCAGGAGGACCCGAGTTCAAATCTATTCTCAGACACTTAACACTTCCTAGCTGTGTGATCTTGGGCAAGTCACTTAACCCCAGCCTCAGGGGGAAAAAAAAAAAAAAAAAAAAAAGTAAGGAAAGGGACACTCCTTGCTGCTCAGCTTTATCTTTAGGACCTAACAACCTCAAGCTTCCCCTGGTTTCCTTTAAACTCAAATCCTGTCTTCTATAGGAGATCTATTCTTGCTCATGACCATTGCCAGTACTTTTCTTCTGAAACTATTTTCCATTAACATTGTGTATATCTCGTAAATAGTTGTTTTTTTTTTTTTTCATTTTGTCTCCATCCCCATCCTTCCACCTCACAACAGATCATTAACTGCTGAACAGCAGAGACAATGTTTTTTCCTTTCTTTATATCTACAGGACTTAGTACAGTGCCTGCCACATAGAATATAAAGTATGGAGAGATTCTAAAATATTTAAGTAAGTAATACCTCATATAGGCTCATCTCCTCTAAAGAGGCAAGAAAAGGACTCATTTTTAAATATTGTCCTTCCATTCTATGTGAATGACACAGAAAAAACTCCCCACCTAATTAACCTTGGGGTTTCTGATCCTTTAATATTGTGTGTATCAGTCTATTATAAATTTGTTCAATTACTTTTGATGCATGTTTATATGCATTTCTGTCCTTAAGAGCTTAAAATCTCCTCTTGAGCTAATTAAGCCCAGATAGACATCATCCTTATTGGTGTCCTCTTTTATCAAGTGAAATGAGTTAATTACAGCAAATAAGAACACATGTATTCAATCCATGACACAGTTTGGCATAAATCACGGGCTAAAATAACAGCCTATATGGATAAGCCTGAATTTATGACAAATTTCAAATTAGGGATCTAAAAGTAGCTGTCACATTTCACATTTTCATTCCAGTTCCCTTGTGCATACACAGAAAGCACTTAACTGTAACTAAGCCTCTCTCAAAGATGCTTTCAGCTTTAGAAAAGCACAATTAGTTGATGGAGAGCTCAATGTAAATGGATTTGAGGAAAAACTGTAATAGTACACAGCACTGGGGTGAGGCGCCTACTTTTTTTCAGCTGTTTCTCTCTGCCCATTCCAAAACACTTCCTAGAGTGCTGAATGAATGCTTTTTGATTGAATATAATTGAATAGTAAGCTGAGTTGCATGAATGTATGGAACAACCGGAAGGAGAACTGGACTTGGGCTGGGTTCAAGTATGGGCTGCTACTTCCTACTTCTGTGATGTTGGACAAATCAGTCACTGCTCTTCCTTGGGCCAGACTTTCATCCAATGGATTTCATTGGATAAGTTCCAATCTACCTTAAGGGTAAGGCAAAAGGAAGAGCTGTAAAAAGATCAACCTATATTTAAATGAGATAATTAACCTTAGTCCATTACTACAAAAGTATAGTTAGAAATTGCTGTATTAGTACAATTTTGGCCCATCTCCTGTGTCTGATATTGACTTTAAAGGCTCAGCAAATTCTGAAGCAACACAGTTGTGAAGCCATTCTACAAGATGTGTCTATGGCACATGAATCACGTCCCATAAGTGAGGCTGGGGTAAGTGACGTGCCCAGGGTCACACAACTAGGAAGTGTTAAGTGTCTGAGACCAGATTTGAACTGGGGTCCTCCTGAATTCAGGGCGGTTGCTCTATCCACTGCGCCACCTAGCTGGCCCCCAAAAGTGATTCTTAATGTCATAATCAGAGAGCACCTGTGGTCCAGTGGGAATTGAAATTTGTAAACATTTGACAATGAGCCACTTGTATTTTCAGAAGCCAGTTTTCGAAGATTCAAACGGATATGGAGTTTCAGAATTATTTCTGGGTTTAGAGAGAATAAGGTCAAGTAAATAATCTTTGCATATGCAAATATAAATCATTTTTCAGCCATTTCAGAACCTTTGTAACCCCATTTGGGGTTTTCTTAGCAAAGATAATAAAGTGGTTTGTCATGTCCTTCTCCAGCTCCTTTGACAGATGAGGAAACTGAGGTTTTTTATTTGGTTAAATGACTTGCCCAGGGTCACATAGCTAGTAAATATCTGAAGAAAGATTTGAACTCAGGAAGATGAATCTCTCTAACTCCAGGCCTAGTCTTTTACCCACATTGCCATCTATAAAATATCTTCCTAAAAATTTCTAAGATGTACATTTCCCTGTTACTTCCAACAGAGATGCATGGAGGGATAAAGGCACTTTCTGCTGGTTTATTGCATAGTCTTTTTGTAATTCTCATGAAAAATATTTCACAACTGCAGATTTATTTAGAATCAAAAGATTATAACCTTTACTCTGTGCTTCAAAGGAAAAGGTAAAGTTGGAAGGAATCTAGAGATCACCTGCTCCAACCCTCTCATTTTACAGATGGGGAAATTGAGTTGAGTCTCAAAGAGTTATGTGATTGCAGAGGTGGGATGTAAACAGAGATTTGGTGCTGATCACAACAGGAAGAGGAACAATGCAAAGCTTCTTAGCTGAGAGCCATAATTACTTTAAAAGAGTTCAGTCTGACTGTCCACAGAAGAAAAGCCAAATGGATGAAGAATGTCTCTTGTTGAGATAATTAAATGAAATTAAACAGACAAGTCATAGATTTATGCTATATGCTGGAAAGACACTGCATACAGATGATGAACCCAACCAAAAATTAAGAGGAAAAACAGGAGAACCTAGAGAGGGCTAACTTAAGAAAACGAAGAGCTTTTAATGGCACTGAAACAAAGATCCATTTTTTAAATGATATTCTTCTAATAAGAAAGACAATGTGGCAAAGTAGCCAGCATTGGAGTCTGAAAGAAGCAGGTGCAAGTCCTCTGACAAATATTTGCAGCACGACCTGGGCCAAGTCACATCATAAATTTTTAGGCAAATTACTAGGATTGAGAGTTGCAGAGCAAATGTGAGCGTGCAGAGCAAAAACTTCCTCAGTGTAAGTTTCTTTTTTTTCCCCCTGAGGCTGGGGTTAAGTGACTTGCCCAGGGTCACACAACTAGGAAGTATTAAGTGTCTGAGACCAGATTTGAACTCGGGTCCTCCTGAATTCAAGGCTGGTGCTCTATCCACTGCCCCACCTCGCTGCCCCCTCAGTGTAAGTTTCTTAACCCAGCAAAATCTGAGATCCAGGACAGTGAAAAAAAAAATTCTATATGGTTTTGAGTGATAACATATGACAGCTTCCAAAAAATTAATTCTGAGGGTCATCCAAAGGGCCACAGGGAGTTACACAAAGGATTTGAGTCAGTTATATGACAATACAAGGAACTGTGTAGAGAAGCGTATAAATAATATCAGAGATAAATGTGATTAGAAAAGAACATGGACCAGTTATATAGTAGTCAGAGGAAGAAGCTCAAAAGGGCAGCATCCATACATACTACAAGACTATCCACATAATAATGCCAAGAGATAAAAGTTATGAATAATGTAATTAGAGCTTATTATATAACACATGTATATGCCTATATAATCTATGTATTATTTATGTAATGTTCAAATAATCCATATATTAAATACAGATTATAATGTCAATATAATCCATATAATATCCACATAATGTCTAGAGCAAAGCTTCTTAACCTGTGGGAAACTGAATATGGAGATCGCAAAAAATTGAGCAACAGCAAAAGATATCAAATATTTTGCCATATTTTTTATGTAAAAAAAAAAAAAAAAAAAAGCATACTCATCTTATTAGTATGGATATTTGCTTGTCTTTAAAAAACAACAAAATTATATGTATATCAAAAATTTATTTTAAAATAAATTTTTTTGTGATTTGTTATCAGTAAATGTTTAATTTGTATACCCATTTTATATATTTATAAGTCCAGGGTCATGTCTACATTTCTGGGATTAAAAGACATGTAATAGATTTTTACTTACTTACTTACTTGCTTATTTATTTATTGAGCTTAATATTACAAAGAATTTATTAATAATTTGAGATTCTCATAAACAGAATAATTTTTTAATTTTATAATTATAAATTTTTTGATAGTATATATGCATGAGTAATTTTTTTTATAACATTATCCCTTGTATTTATTTTTCCAAATTTTCCTCTACTCCCTCCCCTAGATGACAGGTAATCCCATACATTTTACATATGTTACAGTATAACCTAGATACAATATATGTGTGTAAATCCAATTTTCTTGTTGCACGTTAAGTATTGGATTCCGAAGGTGTAAGTAACCTGGGTAGATAGACAGTAGTGCTAACAATTTACATTCACTTCCCAGACCTGGTCTAGAGGAAAGTCCCCAACATCATGAGTAAGATCTCCTAGGTAAGACTTAAGAAAATGATACTTGTTTAGACAGGACACCAATTTGTCCAAGCTATTATATAACTTTTATACTTGGAAGAATTTCAATTCTGTGTTGATATTTCAAAATAAGGGCTGTGATTTCAGTGCTTTTACAAAACTGAAATTGATCATGTGGGAGCACCCACCATGAATTTTAAGCATAATTTAACTTTATTTTGATTCCTCGGGGTGCTTAGGCATTGTAATTGTCTCTGCGGATGGAGATGAGATGGGACATAAGTGTGAATGGATATTGGCCCAGCAGCCAATGTCTTTTATATTAATAATGAAACCTCAACTTGCTTGTGGTCATTGTCTTCTTTAATGATTTCGGATAAGAAATCAGTGTGGTATACTAGTGTAGTATACTAGAAATCTGGAGTTAGGAAGACCTTCCTCTGATACTTACTAGCATTGTACCCCTGTCAAGTCACTTCATTTCTCTGAACCTCAATTTTGTCAACTTTAAAATGAGATTCCACTCAGTGACCTTTAAGATATCTTCTTGTTCTAAATTCTATGATCCTAAGAATCATTTTGCCTTTTCTGGAGTTAATTCCTCTACCTTTACCTAATCCCATTGTACTCCTGTCTGCTCTGTCTATACCTTTGCTGTGATGATTTATATTCCTCTTCCAAACCTCCTTACATTTTTTTCTCCAGGGGCTGCCCTTCTGTCTGCTTATAAACATTTCTAGGTCTGCCCTATCCTTGAAAAGCCATCTACTAAAACTCTTCTCTTGACCCTGCTGCTCTCCTAAGTCACCATCCCATCTCTATTGTCCACCATCACTAAAGAAAGGCACTCTGCCTCCAGTTCTTGTCATCTGCCCACAAAAGTCATTCATTGTGTGTAATAGAAAAAGGAGGTGATCCACTTAATAACAAGGGTGGAGCATGACATATAAATAGGGCCAAATGCTTCACTGACAACTAGGCAATACAAAAAGACTTCCGGTGTGTTGAATAGCCCCTGATTTATAGAAACACAGAAACAAGAATTACACCATTTGAGTAAGCATGGAAGGGTTATTATTTGCATCACTGGAGCAGGGACCCACACTAAGGAGATCATAGATCCTTTGAAGTACAGAGTAAATAGAGTAAACACATTACTTACCTGAATTATGGATAAGAGTAACATGGAACCATTAAGGGAGTTTTGTGCAAGCAGAGGCAAAACCATGTCTTTAGAAGGAAGGGCAGTTATGACAAAATCTGGTCTGATGTGTTTTACTGTTAATTCCTTCTGCTACTAGCTAAGGGGCAGCTAGGTGGTGCAGTGGATAGAGCATCAGCCCTGAATTCAGGAGGACCCGAGTTCAAATGTGACCTCAGACAATTAACACTTCCTAGCTGTGTGGCCCTGGGCAAGTCACTTAACCTCAACTGCCTCAGCAAAAAAAAAAAAAAAAGTCAATGAAAACAGTGAACATCCATGGCATAAGTGAGGGAGATTGCTACCTTGTGGCTCAACAAATAGTCTGAAGGTAAGGGGGTGGAGCAAGTGTAACAAAAGCACAGGAGCAGAATGGGCAGAACTGGAGGCAGTATGTTATTAATTCTGATATTGGTAAGGATGGAGCATAATATATAAATAGGGCCAAGAGCTTCCCTGGTCAGTACGTTTAGTCTTAGTCCTGATTATCACCATTTTAAGTAAGTTAAGAATTCTGTAATTTGTGGCTATAGATAGAGACAGACAGGACGACCCAAAATTGAGTGTCATTTTAAATTTAAATAGCTTAAAACTATTGAAAGTTACTAAAGGTTGCTATTGATCAATCGTTTTTAGCTATTCTGACTCTTGGTGACCATAATTGATGTTTTCTTGGTAAAGATATTAGAGTGGTTTGCCATTACCTTTTCTAGCTCATTTTACAGATTAAAAAAACTGGGATAAACAGGATGAAATGACTTGCCCAGAGTCACACACATAAAAAGAACCTAAGATTTGAACTCCTAATGTTCCTGACTGGAGGTGCAGTGATTTGTATCCTGTTCTACCAAATCACCTTGCTTCCCTGAGATTCAGGTTCCTCCTCTGAAAAATGAGAGAGGTTTAGACTACTCTGATGTACTCCTAAGATCCCTCTCAGTTCTAGAAGTGCAGATCCTGTACTACTAATGCCAGCCAAGGGTTGAAGAACATTATTTGGAGTCTGTCTCTGTCTCTGTCTGTCTATCTATCTGTCTCTCTCTACATATATGTTTTTGTTTTTTGTTTGTTTGTTTGTTTGTTTGTTTTTACTTTGTGCATTTGCTACAAGAATTTTATTTTATTCTGTAGTTTGTTTTTCCCCTTAATGGAAGGATGGCAAAGAAAGAATGCAAATTCTTATTAATTGAAAAAAAAATCCAACTAAATAGCATTCACCATTTTCCTTTTATCATGACGGATCCCTAATACAGCCAGAAAACACAGCTTAAGTTATTTTCACCATTTGAAGTGAGCTATGACTCCATAGCTAGTATGTATGTTATAAAGGAGACCCCTGGCAGAAATCAACTTGGTATCAGGATTTTATTGTATCTTGGAGCTCTGTGGATGATGGGGCTGTGACCCAATTGGCCTGAGCACCTGGATCATGTACCTTTTGCCTGGTATTTTAAACCTGTGACTTATTCACCTAGATTCCTGACCCACTTGCATGAGAATTATGTGTCCCTTAGCACTTTTATTTACAAGCTGGACTGGCGCCCCTTCACCTGCTCCTTGCCTGTGATACCTAAATTTTTTTAACCCTCACATGGTCTCCTGGCGTGTTTGGACCCCTGACCACAGAATCTCTATTCTGGAGACTCCTGCTCTGCCACTAACAACAACATAATGTGACTGGACCACAGGCTCTTACATTCAGAGCTAGAAAGCCCCCAATACCATTTAGTTATTGTATTTTAGAGATGAAGAAACTGAAATAGTGTAGACCTCATAAGCAGGATTTGAAACCAGGACCTCTGAACCTGGAGCCAATATCACTGTGTCAATTCATACCAGTGTCTCTTCCTTATCATTTTCCTAGTTCAGACTTCTATGATTTCTCCCCAAACACTTACAGTAGCTTCCTAACTACTCTCCCTGACTTCAGTCTTTCCTACCTCTAAATCATGCTAAATACAACTATCCAATTAATTTCTCTTAAAAAATCTCTCTCACCATTCCTTTTCCTTGTGCAAAAAAACCCCATAAATAAGCAAAAAACCCTCCAACAAAACCAAACTCAACTTCAAGAGCTCCTTATTCTTTACAAAAGTCACTCCAAACTCCTCTCTTTCCAACTCAAAGCCCAGTATGCGATGGTTCCAACATAATTTTCCAGGCTATCTCACACTAATCTCACTGGTACATCCAGGGCTTCCATATGTGCCTAGCTGTTCCCCACAAACATCCCCTGCTTCTTATCTTTGTGCTGTTCCTGCTTAGACTGGATTGTCCTTTTCTACCAGGACCATCTGCTTAATTCAAAACAAATATCAAATGTCATCACTACCCCAGATGTAACAGAGCTAAAAGAAACCTCAAAAGCCATCTCATTAACTTGCTCCTGACTTAACAGGATCAGGAAACTGAGGCCCAGGGAAGCTAAGTGTAATGACCACAGGTCACAGTGAAATATCAATATTTTGATCAAGTTAGCCTTTACCTCCAAATCCTAACCCAATTTCTACTATCTCATCGGGCCAGCTTTCCCTTTTCTGGAGTGGGAATAATCTTGTCTTACTTTTAATTAAAACCAATCTTTTTGGACTTCCACATTCCCATTATACTATCTGAAATTATCTCTATCCCTCTCTTCTCTCTCTCAGTCTATAAATTCTGAGGGCAGAGACCGGGCCTTAGTTGTTTTTTTGTTTGTTTGTTTGTTTTTTATCCCCCAAAGGGGTCTAGCAAAGAAATTTACAAATAGTAGGTACTCAATAAATATTTTTCAAATGGGAAGATCATTGATTGGATCATAGAATTTTAAAGCAAAGCTTTCAGAAAAAGCTCAGCTATAGTTTGTTATTAAAGTCTGTCTTGTTACACGATGATTTCTGATTATATAAAATTTATCTAATCATTCCATAAAGCTTCTCATATTTCATTTCTATTTCCATGGGGATTTAGAATCAAATTTCCCCTGTCAGTAAAAGAAATCTAGGTTGGTTTTATATAAATGTATTTTTAAAAGAGAAAAAAAAAGAAAAAAAGTTAACATGTACTTCAATTCATTATCAGGACTATCCAATATTTTTGTCCACACTGGCTAGGGCAGCATCTCAACACAATTTTGGACTGTGACTTAAGGCTTTGGGCACAGCCTTAGGAACAATAAATGAAATAATACCACCTAACTGCAGGACAAGATAACATTGAGAATATAATATCAAGTGGCAGGGGGAGTGAGAGAACTATCTGCTTTCATTCTTAATTAGCTTTAATGACCACCAATGCCAGGATGGAGACTAAGACAACCATACCTAATGAAGGGAAACAAAATCTCTCTAAACAGAACATTAAAATTTTCTGTTACAAATATTTATAAGAAACAAGTATATTTTCTAAAAATCCACATTAAGATTGCAAAGAGGTTCTTAGTGAAAGGTCATTCTTTTCCTATTCTTTTCCTTTGGATGTCTCCCTCCCCTTCTCTTTCCTCCCCCCAGGGTCTACACCTTTGTGAATTGGAGGTCAAGGCTTCTTTAATGCCTATTACTAATTTACTCCTAGCATCACAGAATTCATGGAACTTAAAGAGGTCTTAAAGGTCATTTGGCCCAATTCCCTCATTTTATCCATGAAGAAATTTTTTTCTCAGAGAAGTAAAAACTCCCACAGATGGTGAGAAGGAGAGCCAGGATTTGAATCCAGGTTTTTTTTAGACTCTAAATTCAGCTCCTTTGGGCCACACACATTATGGCCCATCACATCAGAACATAAAAGGGATGAAAGTCATTTTCTACCTCTATGAGGACGATATTATTTAGAATGTAACAAAAGCCTTCTAACTGGCCTCCCTATCAGCCCCTGAATTTAACAAATTTCATTAACACCTACATTTCTGAGCATTGTGCTAGGCTTACAAATACAAGAACATATCAATCCCTGGTCTTAAGGATTTTATATTCTTCTTAGGGGAAAAGGGGGAAAGAGCAAAAATGCAGATAAATATGATATAAAGAAAGTTTAAAAGGAAAGTATTAACAACCAAGGGAGGGGAAGAAAGCCTCACAGGAGTGACATAGTGAGGAAAGGAAATGGTCAGAAAATCAAGATTCTGAAAGATGCGGCTGAGTAGAGAACTGAATTCAGGAAAATTTTATAGTGTGGCTGAAACAAAGGGCTTCTGAAGGGGAGAATATAAAGGCTGAAAGTGGAAGCTATATGGTGAAGAGTTGTAAACACCACAAGGAAGAAGTGAAAGTCCTCTGATTCTTAATTTCTCTATACTATACTTTCTCTATACTCTATATATACTATAACATTCTCTATACTATACTATACTATACTATACTATACTATACTATACTATACTATACTTTCTCTATACTATACTATACTATTTCTCTATACTATACTAACTGCTATGGAGATAGAAACATGAATTGATATGTTGCTTGTGCTCCTTCTCACTCTTTCTCCTCTCTTTTGTTTTCTCTCCTTCCTCCTTTCCCTCCCACTCCCACTCATAGCTCCTTCTCTAGACTGAAAGACACATAGATATCAATATCTATAATACCTATATCTATATACATCTATATGATGTAAATATCTAACAATAGTTATTTAACAATAGGTATTTATACAATAAGTAAGATAGACAGATATAGATGTGTAGATAGATAAATAGACAGACAGACATACAGCATGAGAAGCAATATGAGGCAATAGAAGGAGCTGTTCCTCAAATCCGGCAACACACGGATTTAATTCCTGCCTTTGAAAAATATTAGCTGCCTGATCATGGCCAAACTGCTTGATTTGCCAGCGATTCAGGCAATGTTGAAAGATTACAAAATTACTGAGAAGCTATCAATATTTTTCATCAGAGGAAGCTGCCACATTAGGGAGTTTCCTACACAGATAAAATTATGGATCGGGATCAAAAATTAAAGGACACTCTAAAGCAAATGGTTAATTACTACTATTCAAATGATATACAATTCAAAAAGGAGTTGATAGAGATGAAGTAGTTGTTAAGAGCTTTGTTTTGAGTTTGCTTGGTCAAAATCTCCAGTATAACCAGTTTGAAAAGAAACTTTTATGCATGACAACATCTCCTTTCAAATTATGACAACCATCAGTTGTTCTAGTCATCGTACCTAGGAGCACACACAATTTAGCTTGTTTACAGAACTTCTGGTCTACTAATCTGCTGAGTTAAGAAAATCTAGGTAGCAGTAAAAAAATGGCACAGATAGTTATGTAGACTTTTCAGAGTTTTTATGTTGCCCCTACAGATTTCTACCATTGTTATTCAATAAAAGGATTTTATTAGTACCACACATCTAGGTAACCTACACAAGTCCAAATAATTCCTTTGTGCCCATACTTTAATTAGGAAAGATGAGTGCCAATTCAAAAGCTTTTT
Organism: Sminthopsis crassicaudata; assembly: GCF_048593235.1. Classification (NCBI taxonomy): domain Eukaryota; kingdom Metazoa; phylum Chordata; class Mammalia; order Dasyuromorphia; family Dasyuridae; genus Sminthopsis; species Sminthopsis crassicaudata. The sequence goes on from NC_133622.1 coordinate 68,503,141, forward strand.
TAGAAAACATTCTAGAGTCTAGCTGGTAAGTTCATCATGACTAAGGGATAGAACACTAGGCATGGATTCAAGATGACCTGGGCGGTCAATCCTCCCTCCTACATATAAGAGTGTCATATGGCTGGCTCTGTTATCTTGGGGGTGTTTCTAAAACACTCGAAATCTGAGGATTATAAACATATTACCTATTGTACTGTCTATAGTACTACTTATACTATCGTCCTCCCCAAGAACTTCTTCAATTTTTTGTGAAACAGCTCCTGTCCTCGACATTTAACTGAAATAATGAAATATTCCTCTAGGACCATTTTCTCCCCTGAACGTCAATCCCATTTAACCAACTGCATATTACACATTTCAAAAGGTATGTTCCAGAAATATCTCACACTCATTATGTCTAAAACTAAACTTGCCCTCAAGCTTTTCCTTCTTCCAAATCTCCTCTGAGTGAATCACTCATCAAATACTAACATTTCTGAGATTATACATTGGGCATAGTTAGAGACAAAAACAATTATTATCACACAGGGGGTGTCTTTGTTATCTCACAGATTATAGTCCAATTGGGAAGACAAATCAGCACTATTTAAATAAAGAATTCAAGAAAAACTAAATAAAAATACTAGAGATATTTCCAGGCAGTACAAAGAGAATGAATACAGGATATACAGTAACCAGGTAATTTATTTAATAATTAACTACTCTGGACACTGAGTTTTTTTTGTTAATGGACTGTTTACTGAAACTAGAATGACTGGGAAGTAACCAGTCAGGCACAACACTCAACAGATCATTATTCTTTGGGAAATGCCAGTTGACTATCTGGGGATTATGATGCTTAGGAAAGTGAAGCTAAGGGGACTGGCGGTTAATGGCTAATGCAATGAGGAATTAAGATAAAGGAAGTTTCTGCAAAAGGAAAGCTGGGAAAATTGAGCTAGGGATGATTAAACTAAAGAAAAGAAGATAAAGCATACATAGTCTGTAACAAATCTTGCTTTCAAGTTGTTATAACTTCAGAATGGAATTGTGAAAAGAATACTTGGCTAGAACTATGGAGACCTGTGTTCAAACTCATTCTTTTGATGGGAGGGAGGGATGGAGGGTGAAGCAATCAGGGTTGAATATTTTATCCAGGATCACACACAATAAATGTCAAGTATCTTGAGGTCAGATTTGAACTCAGGTCCTCCTAACTCCAGGGACCAATACTCTTTCCACTATACCATCTTGCTGCCCTGTTTAGATTTTTGATAATTAAAGCTATTTGACTCTGGGGAAATGTCAGCATCTGAGCCTTTTATTTTCTCGTGTGAAAAATGGAAAGCATCATCCTCAAGCTTCCTAAAAAGGGTCTTCTATAGCCATTTAAAAATAGACATTATAAGAATGAATTGCTATTGGTATTATTTATTATGTTTATTATTATATACCAAAGTCATCTAATCTAATGGAATAATAAGTCCTTTGTGGGCATGTTCCATAAGGTTTAGATGGAAAACTTGCATCAAGCAGATTATAATGCTGGGTCAAATCTAATAAAATGACATTTTAAAAGACAAATAAAAAGTCTCACAATTGGATTTTAAAAATAAAATCATAATTACAAGCACAAGAGGGAAAAAAAAATACAGCTACCTGCATCTTGAGAAAAAACTTTGGGCAAGGGAAGGTTAATGAAGAACAAACCCATTTTTTATTTATTAAATATGAGATGGAGCAGATGAGATAATTAATAGTCTTTTGACTAATGTGAAACAATGAAGAGAGAAAGAGTGTTAGTTTGCCTTCAGTCCCAAAATCAGACTACATCTTGAATACCATCTTCTGTTCTAGACAACACAATATAGAAAGGATATTAATAAGTTGAAGAGATTTCAGAAGAGCTAGCCAGAGTGATCCAACACCATAAATTCATACCCTGTGGGCAGATGCTTAAAAATAACTTTTCAAGTATCTGAAGATCTGTCACTTGGAAGAGGGATTAAGACTTGTCCTTGGCTTTTGAGACATCAGAATCAAAGGAAGTATAGGTGTCAAAGGAGGGAAATTCAGGCTTCTTTATAGCAATGAGAGCCAACCAAAAGTAGTGGTTTCTTCATCTATCTCCAAGGTGTGGTTCAGGTGCCACTTGTCTCTCATCTCCCAGCTCTTAATTCTCTTTCTATTTGCAATTTTCCCTAGCTATGCTGCCCAGAGCCCTGCCTACCTAAATTAAAAATTTCTTCCATAGGTAGATGAATTCTGAAAACATCAGCAGTTCTCAAAGTTGCAACTCTTCTAAATTGTTAAAAGGATTTGAGACCCCATTGATGAAATCATACTGAGCTTAGGCTCCACTAACCCTCCGTGTTCAACACAGTGCTTTGCACATAACTTAATAACTGAATATATAATAACAATAACTGAAGTGATTTGAAGCAAGGTATCTAGAGCTACACCGTTAATACTATTTGTTAACTTATGAACCCTGGTTGTGGGTTGTCAGGAAGTAAGATGGTATTTCTGCCATGGAGGAAGACATAAGGATGCCCAAGGAAACTTTGAAAGAGTCACCCTATTATACAGGAATGGGAGAACCAGGCGTGCCATTTTTGCTTTCTGAGCTAAAAAACATCTCCTCTTTACCATAAGATGAGTCCCATTTATTTCCACATATAAAAACCCCAGTACTCAAACTCAAACCAAGCACAAAGAAAAAAAGGTTGAAAATTAAAGGAGAAATAAATAAAGTAGGTCACAAAAGATGATGGAAATGATCACTGAAATCTATTTTTTGAAAAGACAATCTAAAATGATAAATTGTAACTGCCTTGAACAAAAAGTAAAATTAAATTGCCAAAATAAAAAATGACAAAAGTAAAATTAGAAATTAAAAAATCAATAAACAATAAAGAGAAATAAAATGAATGATCAGCTACATAAAAGAATGATCATAGCTACAGCAAAACAAATGGGACTCTCTATTAGTTGATACCAAGCTTCCTTTATAACTATATCTCATGCAAAAAAAATGGGTGGCCTTGCATATAGAGCTCACACTTTCGTCTCTTTGACTATCTGCTCACACCATTCTGGAATGCCCCCCTTCGATTGCTGCTTACTGACATACTATGTTTTCCTTCAAATATTAATCCAGAGGGTGTTCCCTCCATGAATCTGACCCAGGTCTTCCGTAGCTATAAAGTCCTTATACAGCATTTTCTTTTCTTAAAGTATGCACTTGCCATTTTTTACTTCCTGTTATAATGACAACTGTTGTTATCTTTTTCTTCTATACAGTTGTAAGGGAATACAGAGACAGAACAAGGCAGAGATTGATCTTAACATCTACTCCCCAGCATGATGCTATACAAAGAACTGCCTGATATGCTTTGTTTAATTGAATGGCGATGCTGAAACTATTGATAAATCACCTTACCTGAAGGTAAAATTTGCCCTTTTCTTGGGCATATAGCATCAAGAAGCTGTAATCCAGGTTTTGCTTGGTCCTCCACCTAAAGGTTAGCAATAAAATCTCCATTAATATTTTTTTCCTAGTATTGTTGAAAGATATGATGTACGCAACACAATTCAGGGATTAGAAGGACTGAGAAACTCTTCAAGATGGTTACTATGGGCAAGTGCTTGCAGGGTTAAGGATGTACTAAAGGATGCTGTCTTCTTTACTTAGCTAACAGCAACCACCATAAAACGAGGGAGTTTGAAGCACCAAACCAGACACCTCCAACCTTCTCATTTGTTATCCCATTTCCTGCTGAAATTTCTCTAATTTATTAAAAATAACAATTCTGAATCATTATCATGTGAAGTCACCAGAATTCTCCTTCTACAAGTGCAATCATTGCTTGGCAAGGGGAAAAAAAAAGTCTTCCTATATTTATAAGGTTTATAAGGACCACCTAAGTTGTTGCCTGATTTTATAAAAGAAAATGCTTCATTCCTGCTATCTGCCAAATTCACTATAGACAGTCTACATACATTTTATATAAATTGTACATATCTCTCTGAAAGAAACCTCTAAAAAAAAAAGAAAGAAAAAAAGATGTTTCCTAGCATAGAGTCCTATCATAGATGTGTATACAAATCTTCCCATCTGCCACAATTTGTCATGCTTAAAAACATACTGATGGCATCTTGACATGGATGAATTTATATGGAAAGAAAATCTGTGAATAAAGTTTCTCAGCCAACAACATAATTTATGCATTTTTACAAATATCTGTCCTTTCTAATAAGGGATCAGTTGTATTAAAAATAAATTATTGCACACACAACATACGCCAAAGCAGTCCATAACATGACACAAATTAAAAATCCTTCTTTTTCCATGATAGTAAGATGGCCAAGGAGGGTGGGAGAAGGGAAAAGGATAGTGTAGAATGTTTCTTCTGGTCCAGTCTAAGCTCAAATATAAACTTCATGATATTAGTATGAATGAATAAGTGGTAAATATAAAATATAGATGAAATATATCATATAAATGACATAATAAATAAATGCAGAATGCAATAAGTTTTGCCTTGCCAATGGAGCAGTCTCCTTGTTCCATACCTGTGGTGTGTGCCTACAGATTCAGGAACCTCCCCAACTTCTCCCTCTCCCCACATTCAGACACAGACAGAGCTTGTCCCATGCCTGAAAGGCACATCTTGCTACTCATCCTCCTGGTCAATGGTCCCCTACTGCTGCCTTTCCAACTAATCCCCAGCTTTCCCAGCTCCCCAGCAACTGGCATAGAGCATTTCACAAGTATTTTTTAAATAAATGGGTGTGCTGCATGGCTTCTTGCTACCTTAACAACGATGGCAGCAGCAGGACTAGGAATTATTATGGAATCTCTCTACAGCTATGAAGCAATTGAGATTGCTGTGTCCCAGGGTTTGGGGTCTCAATGTCTTTTGAGAGGTCAAGTGTCTTACAGTTGTTCTCACATGAAGCAATCTATAATGTATATAAAAAGACAGTATTAGCTATCTACAGTTCTTACTTATTCTTCTGCACATATCATACTGATACCCTGGGCATTTTTTGGTGACTAACGGAAAGGGAATTAGTATCTCACTTAGCTCATGAAACAGTAAGGGAAAAAAAAATGCTGTTTTTTAATTCTACTTGACATGTTTCTGTCTTTGGCTCAAAGTAGTTAATTCCCAAACTAAAATAAATAAGTTATGATTTAAATAAGTGCAGCTAAGTCCTAAATGAAAATAAATTAAAAAAAAAAAAAAAAACTTGAAGGAGTAAAATCACATTCAGCTCTTAGGACAACTGAAAAGCAATCAGGAAGATGAAAAGGTCAATGATTTACTTTGGCAGCCCTGGCTAGAATCCAGCCAAATGATCTGCACACTGAAGGAGACAGAAAGGCCAAGACCTCTTCAGGGCACCTTTCTCACCCCAACAATCTACCATCTCTTTAAAATCTATTGCCAAGGTAAAAAGCAGGTGCTTAACAGGGCACAGAAAGTGGTCATTTAGTTAATGAAACAGTAATATATTAAAAAGGACATTTGATTTATATCTAACTCTGGCTAGAAACAATATCATTATTGAATTCAGAAGTAATAGACTGAATTAATATTTTTCAAATGAAGTGTAGAAGAAAAATCACTGGCTTTAGGGATCTGGGTTCAAATCCCACTTCAGATACTTTATTATTTATATGATCATCAAACCTCCCTGAGCTGTAGTTTCCTCATCCAATGAAATGGAGTGGTAGGTTCGGAAAAGATGGCCTCTGGGTTTACTTCTAGATATTGATAAGTAATTTTATGATCTTGTGGGTATAATTCATACTGAAATCATTTGGAGAATCCATGACATAAATTTACAGCTAGACAAGACTTTAAAAAGAGGTTGTTTGATCCAACTCCTTTATTTTAAAGCTGAGCAATTTTAAATCCTGAGAATTAAGTGATCAAAAAAGTCTAGTCTTCCCCAATTAGACAATTAACTCCTTGAGAGCAGGGACCATCTTATGTTTTTTGTTTGTTTGTTTTTGTTTTTTCTATTTGTAATGCTTAGTGCTTAGCTTACAGTAAACTTTTTTTTTTTTCTACTTGGGAGGCACCCAGGCTTAAATGATTCTCCTATATCCAGGGTTAGTGGTCTATCCACCATAAACTTTTTTTTTTTTTGCTGAGGCAGTTGAGGTTAAGTGACTTGCCCAGGGTCACACAGGTAGGAAGTGTTAAGTGCTGAGGTCAGATTTAAACACAGATCCTCCCAATTTCAGGGCTGATGCACCTAACTGCCCCCATAAACTCTTAATAAATATTTTTTCATTCATTTAAACCACATGTTGGTAATCTTATGGCTCCTATTTAAGTAGTTTTTTTTTTTTAATGAAGAATTTAAAAGAACCTTATGTTCTGCATATAATGAACTGTACTAATATGCTTGGCCCAGAAGCTAAATTAATTTTTGTCCCCCTCCTACTCATGATTCTTGTCTCTTCCATGAGTTCATTTTATGAGGAGAAAAATTTTGCCAAATATAGGGACAGGAATTAGAGCTATAATTATATTGACACCATGAACCTCTGGGTGAGGAAATCCTTCAGCTATTACATAATAATTTGTAGTTCTACCAAACTGCCAGGAAATTTGAGAGATTAAGTGACTTGACCATGTCATACAGCCAATAAGGATCAGAGGCAGCAGTACTTGAACTACGGGCCAAGGCCCTATCCACTACACTATGCTGTGTCTTCTGCCACTTATCTGATATTATAATATTAGGTGATTTAGCATACATTATTATAATATACATATATTATATACATTATTATACATTATAAAATAATGTAAAAATACATTATTTTTATAGTTTCATTTATAAAAGTTTTATTCCCGTGATAAAAGACAATAAACTTCCTGCACTGTTATTCAATGCATGCAATGCTCCCCACAGTTGCATTTAATGAACTGCTGAACTAGGTGCTGATCAAAAATTAACTAAATTGACTGAAGGTTAAGAGCAGTTTAACTTCATTTAGATAAAGGGGAGACTCCCTCAACCAGTACAAACTGTTAAAATGTTTTTTAAGAATAAATCTTCTGAAATGAGATATAAGAAGTAGTTGGAATTTCTTTTCTATAACAACCCTTTAGAAAAGACCAAGATGAGTGATAAAGGACCAGAACCTCCCCACCAAACAAGGAGAAACAGAAATGGTAGGAACCTTGAGGAAAAGTGAACACTCGTTTCCCCTCTGTGAACTTCTGACAGAAATAAAGAAAAGCGGCAGGAAGGGCTGGAGATTTACTCAGGGAAAGAAGATTTCAAAGGGTGCAGAGAAAGGATAGATTCCAAGGATTTGAGCTCAAGGCCATTAGCCCAAGAGAGATGGATATCCAAGAAAAAAATTTTATAGACAGAGAAACAAGTTTTACCTATGTGGAGAAAAAGGGGGAATCATCCAAAAATTACAGACTCAGAAAAAGGGAGACCTCATAGAATGTCCAGGAGAATGACTTTAAGACTAGAAAGAACAGAACAAAAGTTGTGAAAAGGGAATTGAAACTCAACATCATGGAGAAGAGGAGCAATGTTACCTGAGAAAGCAAATCATTTATTTTTCAAAAGAAGGGAGGTAGGGGGGCAGCTAGGTGGTGCAGTGGATAGAGCACTAGCCTCAAATTCAGGAGGACCCGAGTTCAAATCTGGTCTCAGACACTTAACACGTCCTAGCTGTGTGACCCTGGGCAAGTCACTTAACCCCAGCCTTAAAAAAAAAAAAAAAAAAAAAAGAGAGAGAGGTAGAGTTTGCAAACTGTACACCAGTGAGCTTGATTTCTCCTCTTGATAATTCTTAAATGTATTATTGAAAGAATGGTTAGTGAATAACTAAAAAAGGAATCAGGAATTATAAAGAGTCAACATGGCTTCATCAAGAACAAGCCACACCAGTTTTCACAGGACACTAACTTGATTTCTTTTTCTGACAAGGAATAGCAGATCAGGGATAGGCTGTATATATTCTCTACACCCAGATTTTAGCAAATTTTTTTGCAAAGTGCCTTTGCTGTCTTTTTGGTGGAGACATAGGGGTTAATCAACAGCCCAGTTAGGTGGAGCTGATACTGCCTCGATGGTCAGACCCAGAGATTTGTCAGTGAGGTAGCTTGAGCAGTAGATAGAGAACCTGCTCTGGAGTCAGGAGAACTTGAGGTCACATTCAGCCTCAGGTAGTTAGGAGCTGTATGAGCCTATGTAAGTCACTTAGCTTGTTTGCTTTGGTTCCTCATATGTAAAATGGAACTGGAGAAGAAAATGGCAAACCAATCTAGTATCCTTGCCAGAAAACATCAAATGAGGACATGGAGAGGCAGACATAGCTAACCACAATGAAAACTTGTCCATAATGGCTCAGTATCAGCTTTCAAGATATAGTCTCATGGTGTTCCACAAGGGATCTTTATCCTTATCCTACATATTTAATGTTTTATCAATGACTGAGATAAAAGGTAGCACAAAACTAGGATTAGCTAACATGCAGGATGAAAGGATTGGTATTCAAAAAGGGCTCAGTACCTAGACCACTGACCTGAAGCTGGACAATGATGAAATCTGAGAGATAAATGTATTGATCTAATATTTGAATTTTTAAAAATTCAACTTTACTAGTATAAGATGGGACAGGCAGAGCCAGAAATCTATTTTTCTGAAAAACATCTAAGATTATTAGTAGACTTCAAGCTAAATAAAATTGATATATGGAAGCTTAAAGAGCTAATATAGTCTTAGGGAGACTTGGGAAGAGATTCAGGGATGAGAAAGACAGAGACAATGGTCTCTCTACACTCTATTTTAGTCAATTATGTTCTGGATACAACATTTCGATAAACATCCATCAGCTGGTAGGATCCAAAGGGAAATAGTCGAAATCAGGAAAAGTCTCAAAATTTTGCCACAGAGAAGAAACTAGGGAGGTCTAATCTCTGAGTGGGTATATAGGGGAGAATATGATAAGTATCTTTAAATATTTGAAGGATTGTCAAATTGAAAAGCAAGCAACATTTTACAGTGGAAAAGGTTAGATTTTAGGTCAAAACACCTGGCTCTCATTCCCAGTTCCATGTGATCTTAAACAAATCACTGACATCATGCAGTGTGTTACAGAAGGTATTCTTGTTCAGGGCAAAAACCGCTGTGGCTGTCTCCACTCTGAGCTTCTGGGATTCTAGAATTCAGTAATCATTGCTTCAAGCCTATAACAAGTGCATATGATAGTCACTTTCAAACCAAAAAAACTGTTAAACTTCAGGGAGAAATCCTGCTGCTCTCAAGAAAAATATCAACTAATTTTTGTTACTTACATTTGTATAATACTTCCTCCATAATATTCATAATACTAGAAACCTAATCGCCAAGCCAAAAAATTCTTTTAATTTATGAAAGCTCTTTCAAGTTTATTGCTTCCAGCTATTCTGCCAATATCTTGATGAGGAACGCATTTGTATACTCATTTGAAAGGATAAATAAACTGTCTCAGAGAGGTTGACTTTCTTAAAGTAGCACAGCTAATTGAGTGGCAACCTTAGAAATAAATGCAAGTTTCCTGACTTAAGGTCCCAACATTTCCTGCCTGGACCCATGCTTTTCTTAAGAATATTATTAAGAATATCTAAATGTTGAAATCATTTGGAATGTACTCCTTAGATACAGATTCTCAAACATTATTAATATTGGCAATTGTCAATGCTGTAAAATTACCCATGCATATAACTTGAATATAAAAAGCTATAATAAATTATAAAAACATTATTAATAAATGTCACAAAATGAATCACTACCAATTTAAACAACACTGTTGTCCATATTGTCATACCTCACTCTTTTTTCTGAGTCTCCAAAAGTTAACTTCATGTCTGAAAAAGATGGATAATAAAAGGCTGGAGGAGAAATCATCTCTAAAACTCCAGAATTCACTTCTTTGGGGAATCTGTAAACAGAAACAGTTAATTGATACTAAATACTTTATTTCCTGAAATAAACAAACAGAAAAATCTCCTCCCTCAACACACACCATTCCCCCATGAATTTAAAATATTTCATTTTATGCTACATACATCTAAGAATATAAGAGTTACTAAATAGGATAGTTGTTAATATTAGAAAACAAATTCAGGATGTTTTATTAATGAAGCGTTTAGTTATAAGTTCTTTGGGGTATTTAGAAAACATTACTGAAAATTTTTCAATCTTACTTTTCTATTTCCTTTTATAATCAAAATTAATCTCAGATATTTAAGCTGCTAGATTGGGTATGATTAATGAAGAAGATGAATTATAGATCCAAATGCAAGGAGACAAATGAGATTTCATGGCATTTCTTGACTGCATTACTTTATTCATAAGAATCATAGTAGTTAAAGGGCCAGGGGGAAAAAGAGGCTAGGTAAAGGAGGGGAGAGAATTCCATGCTAAGATATATTCATGAATAAATCCAGGAACCATCCAGGGAAAGCAGAGCAAAGAGTACTTGAGTGAATGACGCAAGCAGGAAGAACAAAATTGTCATCAAAATATGAGAGAGACTCTCCCAGCAGAAAGAGAAAACAGCAGAATTTGAGAAATCCCACATAAGCTTGGATCAGGTTAGCATTTAGAAGTGATGGGAAAATAAATATCTAGACATCTGCAGTAACAATTAGTTTCTTCACTAAATTAATTAAAGTTTGACAAAAGTAAAATGATATACCTCAGAAAGTACTTGTTCTCATCTCAATAAAAGATTTCAAGAAAAGGCAAGATGACCATTTCCTGGCTATGCTAGAGAAAGGATCTTTTTTCTCTCTCTCTCTCTTTTTTTTTTCCTGAGGCTGGGTTTAAGTGACTTGCCCAGAGTCACACAGCTAGGATGTATTAACTGTCTGAGACCAGATTTGAACTCGGGTCCTCCTGAATTCAGGGCTGGTGCTCTATCCACTGTACCACCTAGCTGCCCCTAGGATCTTTTTTCTCCATCAAAGCTGAACTCAATAACCTCTTAGGTCTTTTCCAGCTTTGATCCTGGAAGAGATTGAAGTTCAGCCCCCTCCCTTTACCTTTCTCTACTATCTGCTGCTTGCTCTGGGAAAAGTAACCAAACTAATACTATCATTACTTCTGGTTAAGAGCACAGCAAATGACTGCTCAATGGCTGCAGTCTGTGCAACCTCCCTATTTATAGGGTTTTATTTGTTTTTTATGAAGGTACAAATAGAGTGGAAATGGGAGAAAGGAAAGAAAACAGATTTTTATTAACTAAAAATCATAGCAAATTCACAGGCCTTACTTATAGATCTATGTCATCACCTGTTTTTAAGAAACTTCAGTAACTCCCTATTGTGTCTAGGAAATAAGATACAAACTCATCTGGCATTGAATATCCTTCAGAATTTGGCTTTAGGGTACCTTTCCAAATTGATTTCACAAGACTCCCTTCACATGCTTTTCATTCCAGTGAAATTGGTCAATCTCCAGTAGTTCTTTTAACACAAGACATCATCTCCCAACTCTGTTCCTCTTCATGTACTGTCCCCCATGCATTTTCCTACTCAACACTACCTCTCAGAAAACCTACTAGCCTTCAAGGCTCTATCCGATTAAGCACCACTTTTCCATTATGCCTATTTTATATTCTCCACCTCACTGAACTGAATGAAAAGAAAAGGGCAAAAAGAAGGGCAGCTAGGTGGCGCAGTGGATAGAGCACCAGCACTGAAGTCAGAAGGACCAGAGTTCAAATCTAGTCTCAGACACTCAACATTTCCTAGCTTGTGACCCTGGGCAAGTCACTTTACCCCAATTACTTTAGAAGGAAAAAAAAAAAAAAAGGAAGGGCAAAAGCATTGCTTCAGATAAAAACAGGAAATAAATGGACAGAACCTCTCACCTATAAGAGATAACCTACTCGTGGATCATACTACACAGCTCATTTAACCTACAGGTACTAAATCATTAACAGCAAAAATATTTGAAAAAGTGAAAAGCTGTTAAAAAAAAAAAAAAAAAAAAAAAAAGTGAAGGATGAGGAATAGAGACAAAATAAACATAAAATGGAAACACGAATAACTTAATATATATGAATTTGCATAGGATACTTACCTAGCTTTGATTATTTTTGCAAGATCATTAATATAAGTTTCATCAACCTAATGAACAAAAAAACAGAGTTCATTAAAATGAAGGGCTTTGCTATTCCAAGTTCACATTTTCACCAACTGCAAATAGAATTTGAGAAGTTAGTTGCTATATCTTCTAATTTTTTGGAATTTTCACTTCTCAAACCACAATTTTCCTATTTTCTGTGAGTTTAAAATCTGCAATTTGAATGAAGCAGCCACTCCTTTCCTCCCTTTACATGAGTACGTGTGGCCTAAAAGCTCTGAAACTAAGTTTTTAAAATAAACATTCCCAAACACATAAGCACTTCCCTTTTGCCAGTAGTCCCCATTGGAAGTCCATACTCTCCCCAGTTTTTGCTGGTTTTGCTGCTTTCTTAAAATCTTTTGGGATCTAGCATTTCTTTTGAAAGGACCTTTAAAGCCCATTTACCAAATAAGCAAATGAATGATTGAATAGGATATAAATCTTGTGACTTTATACCCATGTAGTCTCATTTTTAGGCCAAAATAGAAGGCCTTGGTTTAATCGCTCACGTTAGCCAACAAACTTGGTTTTGAATGATCTTTGGTGACTTTGAATTTTCAAGTCACCCTTCACCATAAAAGAGAATGGCATAATACCAATAGTGCAATGTGGAAGTCAAAAATGCATTTAGAAAAGTATAGTTCATGCACTACCCATGTGATAAGTAGCTGGGGGATTAGTTTCCACAGAGTTATGTAAATTGAATTAAAGAAATGAAACATAAATTAGAAAATTGAAACCTAAGAAATGGAAGGATATAACTGGAAAAAGGAAATAAAAAAAATAAAAGGGAGACACAGACTAATAAAAGAAAGGGAATATGCAATCAGGTTTGGGAGATTAAGGAAACAGAAATAAAAAGGGGGAAATGTAAGGTGGAGACTTAAATAGAAGCACTATTGTTAGATGTAATGAGGAGTAGACATTCACTCAGAAATCTCAGTAGCACACAATTAATGGGGAAGCAGCACAGGGACTTGCACTTTAAGATGGGAAATAAAAGGCTACTTTTGCTATTTCAAAAGTGTGCCTTTTAACTTAGGCACCATTCTTGGGGGGAAAAAAAAGCGTAAAATAAAATCTTTTCAAGATTCATCAGTGAGTCAGTGAAGTTTTCCATAAGACATTTTTGATTCTTACACCCAAGACAAGGAAGTTAGATGATGATAATCCTAGGCAGATCAAGGGTGGGACTACTCTGTCTATCCCACACCTTTGGATGGCCACATCAGTATAAGTGGAAGGAATCTTCCAATGCCTAGCCTGAAGAAGAGACCACTTGGGATGATGAGAGAAATTATTTGTTTGAAGGGTTGTCATATGCAAGACAGACTAGCCTTTTTTAACTTAATCAAATAGAGAAGAGGAAGAATACTGGATAGATATTGATGTAAATTGTGTCCCCTTTGGGGGGAAAGGTGCTCCTGACTAGCAAACCTTCCAGACTCCGGGGAGTGGTACACCCTTGCTAAAACTGCCAAGATAAGTAATCTCGTTCAATTAGAAATCTAGGCCTGGGGCGTAGTCAACATCCTCTATTGAGTTGCTCAAACTGCTCTCCAGCCCCAGGAAAAGACTAACCCTTATAATCATAACCAAGGATTTCTCAACCTATTTTTGTTAAATGCCCTTCTGGACTTAGCCCACAGATGAAGATATTTTCTCAGTATAAACCTATCTTTGCTAAATTCCTAAGCAGGAGTTTGCCTGCTAAGAAAGCTGTCTTCTTAGCATACTGACTTCTTAGTGCAAATAAATCCCCCTTTGCCACAAAGCTTGTGCCTGTATTTATTGGGGTTTTTGAATTCTTTCATAAAACCTGCCACGGGCCAAAGGGAATCCCATTGCTGTTAGGGGATCTCTTACCCTCAATTCTCACACCTCATTAGTATTAAAGAAAGGCAAGCATTCCAGGTTTGGAATCAGAAGACCTGAGTTAAAATCCTAATTAATCAATTAGTTAATTAGTGTTTGTGTGGTTCTGGGCAAGTCATTTAACCTCACTAAGTCTGTTTTCTTCAACCATAAAATGAGGGCTAATCTAGTTGAGTTGTGTCAGACTATTCCTGCTCTAATGAATCTGAGTAGAAAAGCAATTTAAAAAGTAATGATCTTCCCTTCTTCAAACCTCAGGAGGGTCAATGACCAGTTTTTAGGAATATTAAAAGGAATGTTTTTGGCCAAATATTGACTGGACTATGAGGTTTTTTTTTTGCATCTCTGGGATTCTATGATTGGATGGACATTTAAAAGAAGCTTAAGATGCTGAAGGAAATATCAAGAGTGGTTCTAAAGATGTCTTGAGCAGTGGCAGCATCTTTGAAATAAATATATGTACTCCTGGGCAAAGACTTAAAGGGGACAGCATATATTTAAATATGTAATGTATGAAATGCTAATTTTTATGAATATCTTTATTTTGTACTAACTATTACTGAAGTTAATCATGAAAAAAAGTTTTCTGGTTAGGCTGGTTTTCCTTGAATAATAATGAGTGAACAAATTAACTCAAGTAGAGTTTCCTTTGCTGGGGGCTACTTAAAACTTAGGAATTTAGTTCAGGCTTAGCAGATCAGGGAACATACAGGTTAGAAATCACCACAAGAGACTTCCTGAGGGAGTCATTCAATGATTAATTTCACTATGGAAAATTCAGTTGTTAGCCAGAATTTAAGTGCTAAAATTTAAAGAGTTAGTTAGGTACATAATTAGGATTCATGACATCCTTCAAACAATTTAGAATAAATTATTTTTAAAACTTTAATTTCAATGCATAAAATGATATTAACAAAGCAAAAATGGAGAAATAGAACTAAGAATGAAGAGAAAGTCAAATTCTATATTAAATACTTAATGCCATGATAAAATTAAAGTGACTATATTAGTAAATAAACTAACCTATAATACCAATAACTGCTGCAGTTGCTGAGATTACTAAGGTAACTAAAGCTTAGGAAAGCATTTTTTATATACTATTTCACTAAAGCCAAACAACTCAGAGGCAACAGGTATCATCCCATTTTACAGGAAAAAAAAAAAAAATTGAATTCAAGGAATTTAAGTGAGTTTCAATATTCTTTCTCCCACAATTATTCCCTTTGGGAATAATAATAATAGCTGATATTTGGTTAGCATTTGGTAGCTACAAAGTTCTTTACATAGTTTTTTTGGATCCTTCCAGCAATCCTAAGAGGGAGATTATTATTAATTACATATATTATACATATGCAGTAGCTGAACTATGAAGTGACTTATCCAAAACGAATGATTCAAATCCATAATTTTAGGCACAAGTCCACTTTAGTATAGTAATCTGACTGTATAAACCATCATCCCCTTTATAAGCTAATTATTTCTAAAGAAAATGGTCCAAAACATAGTGGTAATACAAAATAATACTAACACTTGTCCTGTCAGTCACTATAACAAACTACAAGTAGGGAATGGTTTTGGGCCTATGATTCCCAACATAGACACTTACTTGCCAGGTAGCTTAGGTATGAAATAGGGACACAAACATTTGAAGATCTAGATCAGAATTGGAAGGAGGGGAGAGAGAGAGAGACAGAGACAGAGAGAGAGAGATGTTTTAGGTGAATTAGATAAATAGAAGTATGTATAGGTCTAAACACTCATCATAAAATCATCTCACCACTTATACTATCTTTTCTACATCTTTTCAAGATCAAGGAGAATATTATCTATCACTATCCTGTCCCTAAATATAGATTCCTCTTCTAAATTCAGAAGATACTAAGTTTAAAGATATGGTTTCTGCCTTCATGGAACTTAATCCAGTACTAGACTATATATATGATGAATAC
Organism: Sminthopsis crassicaudata; assembly: GCF_048593235.1. Lineage (NCBI taxonomy): Eukaryota > Metazoa > Chordata > Mammalia > Dasyuromorphia > Dasyuridae > Sminthopsis > Sminthopsis crassicaudata. The sequence continues at coordinate 68,519,106 of NC_133622.1, forward strand.
AGTCGTGCCTCATAATATAAAATATTATTTGAAGACTGATGAGAAAATACCTACTGCCAGCACAGGGCATTTAAGCTTAAATGAGGGAAGCCTTCCTGGAAGAATTGGTATGTCAACTACCCTTTAAAATGATAGGAAAGAATTCAAGAGAGAAAGAAAGGAAGGAAGAACATTAAAGGAATAAAGAACAGCCTGAGTAAAAGCAACTAGGTAGCACCATAGTGCACAGAATGCTGAGTCTGGAATCAAGAAAGTCTTCCTGAGTTTAAATCTAACCTCAGACAATTACTAGCTTTGTGCTCCTGTTTGCCTCAGTTTCCTCCTCTGAAAAATGAGGTAGAGAAGGTAACGGCCAATAAGACCCCAAATGGGATCACAAAAAGTCAGACACGATTGAACAAGTATGGAGATGGAAGAAGAGGGGATTTATTCAGGATACTGAGAGTAGACTCATTTGTTTGATATAGTAGATTAAGGTAAAAATAACAGGAGACTAGAAAGGTAATGGTGCTACATTATATTAGACCTTGATGCCAGGCAAAGGAGGTTAAATTTCCCTACTGATTAACAACAGGGGCTATGGAGTAAGACAGTGAAAAATGTTCCTTCAGTAGCTATTGAATATTTCTGAACAAAGCAGGAGCATAACCAAATCTAAGCAAGAACAGACAAAATAAGATTGGAGAAGGGAGATACTGAAGATGGGGAAACCTCTTAGGAAGCTATTTCAAAGATCCAGGAGGGTGGTGAAAAAGGCCTGTATTGGGGGGGAGGAGGAGTGGGAATAGACAAAAGAGGATGGATTAATGAGGTGGTATGGAATTAAAATAAACAGGACTTAATAACTAATGGGTTATATAAAATAAGAGTCAAAGATAGCACCTAGGTAATGAACACTCAAGATTAAGTCACACCATGGATAAATAGTCAACTGAGGAAGTTCAATGTTACTGAATAAATATTTGTTTAATGTAGTCAATTCACCATGCCCCAGAAAGGAAAATGCTAATGAATAGAATGGCTGGTAATAATACTTATTATTGATTTTGGCCCTCAATGATGCTGAATAAGTGACAAAACCTTTCTTTACCACAGCCATATTCAGAAAGTAATAATTCAGCAAAGTAGCCTCAACTTTGAAATACAGTGATTATAGCATCACAATATACTGAAAAATGAAGGACAAAAGCTGCTAAAAAGCTGATGTTTTCAACTTGTTGATGTTAATTAAAATTTCACAAGAATTCATGATGAAAAAAGGGAAAAAAATTTTTTTAATCTCCCAATCCTGGTATTATAGCTATCTATAATACTGTGCTTTTAAGAGGTTAATTCACATACAGGAAAAATACCATACTGCATTTATAACAATAATGGTTACTCCTCAGTTCTCAATCGCCTTTGAGAGAAGTGTCATTGTACAAGAAAACATTCTGGCAGATCTGTGCCATGTTAGCAACAGAATAAAGGTTCAATATTGAAAAATAAGGATACATAGGGGCATATTTCATAATAGTTATTATATTGAAGATTTTATATGAATTATAGTGAAATAAGAACTAACATTGGAGGATAAGAGTTGGGGCTAAAATCTGATTCTGTCATTTACAACCCATGAGATATTGGAAGTGTCACATAGTCTGAGCTTTAATTGTCCTAACAATGAAAGGACTAGTTAACCTCTCAAGCTCCTTTCAGATCAAAATCCAAGAGGCAGAAAGAGGAAAGACTCTCTAGTCTTCTCTCTAGTGTCAGAGAAGAACATGAGCCAAAGGCATGGCGGCAACTAGCACTCCCCAAATACTAAGTCTTTAAAAACGGTCAGTTTAACTAGAGACCTAAGATTGGGAATACAGGTTCAGAACCAAGAAGGAAAGTACATAACTCAAGCATTTCGCAAAACTTTCAAACCAAGGCAGGAAAGGGATCCAACCAGAGGACTGGACTATTTGATGAAGCATGCAAAGTTCATGGGTTTTACAGGAAAGTGGTAAATCCTCAGGCACATTTAATTGTTTTCTCATCTCTAATAGAACACACACACACAGAGATGATCTGTTAAATTTTTATTTTTTTTTTATTTTATATATTTTTTATAATATTATCCCTTGTATTCATTTTTCCAAATTACCCCCCCTCCCTCTATTCCCTCCCCCCGACGACAGGCAATACCATACATTTTACATGTGTTACAATATAGTCTAGGTACAATACATGTGTGCGAATATCATTTTCTTGTTGCACAATAAACATTAGAATCCGAAAGTACATGTAACCTGGGCAGACAGATATTAGTGCTAACAATTTTCATTCCCCTCCCAGTGTTTCTTCTCTGGGTGTAGCTACCTCTGTCCATCACTGATCAACTGGAAGTGAGTTGGATCTTCTTTATGTTGAAGATTTCCACTTCCATCAGAATACATCCCCATACAGTATTGTTGTTGAAGTATACAGTGATCTTCTGGTTCTGCTCATTTCACTCAGCATCAGTTGATGTAAGTATCTCCAACCCTCTCTGTATTCCTCCTGCTGGTCATTTCTTACCGAGCAATAATATTCCATAACCTTCATATACCACAATTTACCCAACCATTCTCCAAATGATGGACATCCATTCATCTTCCAGTTTCTGGCCACTACAAAAAGAGCTGCCACAAACATTTTGGCACATATATGGATGATCTGTTAAATTTATAAGCATAGGACATAGAAGGGGAGAAAGAAGTCCATCTTGTCTGAGATATTAAATATGTGAATACTCATAAGGCTGAATGGAAAGAGAGGCAGTGTGGTGTGGAGCACAAGAAAACTCTTCAAAATATCCCCATTGTTTGTCAAGAGCACCAAATACACCTCTGGTCACCCAGATCTGCTACCTTAGAACAATCCTTAACTCATCATTACTTTTTATCCTATAAAGCCATTGCTTTGCCAAGTCATTCAAACTAATCTTGTTCTTTCTTATATATAATGTCCTATTTACTTTTCCCATATATTTACAGTGACTATCCCCAATCTCTGGAATGCTCTACCTTTTCACTCCTTCAAAACAAAGCAAAAACATCACCATCTACATAAAACCGCCTTGTATTTATTATTTTATTTATTCATATGAGATCATATGCTTTCTCCCAAGCTGGATACAGTCTCCATGAGGGCAAGAAACATTTTAGTCTGGACTTTATATCCCCAGCATCTAGCTGAGTGCCTAGAACATAATAGGAGCTCAATAATGCTTGTTGAGTGACTAAACAACAGTAGCTCAGCTCATGCCTCACAAAAGGACAAGAGGGACTCATAAATGTGTGCTGGTAAGAAGAATCCTATAATTGAAACCATACTGACTGATCCATAAAGGTACATAGGGAAGAGTCAGAAGACACCTGGGATGTGTTTCAAGGAACTAAGAAATTCTGACTGGGAAAGGATATGAACAGACAATTCTCAGATGATGAAATTGAAACTATATCCACTCATATGAAAGAGTGTTCCAAATCACTACTGATCAGAGAAATGCAAATTAAGACAACTCTGAGATACCACTACACACCTGTCAGATTGGCTAAGATGACAGGAAAAGATAATGATGAATGTTGGAGGGGCTGTGGGAAAACTGGGACACTGATGCATTGTTGGTGGAGTTGTGAAAGAATCCAGCCATTCTGGAGAGCAATCTGGAATTATGCCCCAAAAGTTATCAAACTGTGCATACCCTTTGATCCAGCAGCGCTACTACTGGGCTTATATCCCAAAGAGATAGTAAAGAAGAGAAAGGGACCTGTATGTGCCAAAATGTTTGTGGCAGCTCTTTTTGTAGTGGCTAGAAACTGAAAAATGAACGGATGCCCATCAATTGGAGAATGGTTGGGTAAATTATGGTATATGAAGGCTATGGAATATTATTGCTCTGTAAGAAATGACCAGAAGGAGGAATACAGAGAGGCTTGGAGAGACTTAAATCAACTGTTGCTGAGTGAAATTAGCAGAACCAGAAGATCACTATACACTTCAACAACAATACTGTATGAAGATGTATTCTGATGGAAGTGGATATCTTCAACACAGAGAAGAGCTAATCCAATTCCAATTGATCAATGATGGACAGAATCAGCTACACCCAGAGAAGGAACACTGGGAAATGAGTGTAAACTGTTTGCATTTTTGTTTTTCTTCCCAGGTTATTTTTACCTTCTGAATCCAATTTTTCCTATGCAACAAGAAATTCGGTTCTGCACACATATATTGTATCTAGGATATACTATAACATATTTAACATGTATAAGATAGCCTGGAGGGAGGGAAGGGAAAAAGTCACAAATCTGATTTGTGGGAGGTGAGCAACAGGATATTTAAGATACCTGTGCATGAACTCATTTGCTAGAATATGAAACTGATTATAAGCCTAATAAATAAAACTAAAGGAAGTGGAAATTTGCTTATTAGTAGCACATTTACAAACACATTTTCTATACAAATACGTTAACTGTCAGATTGGGATAACTGTTTTTGAGCTAAAATTCCTAAAGACCACATAATGCATTTTTTTCTGGGTAATTTCATCATTTTATTTAAAGACCAGCAGATTATTAATAAAAGGATGGCCATTTGTCTGTCTCAATTATTGCATTAAACTCACATTTTATATACTCTTTAAAACAGTAGATGTTTCGTTATATAGCAACCAAATCTAATTGGTTAACTTGATTAGAAGGGCTGAGTGTCTCTAATATAGGGAAACTAACTCTATACCAGACTACCCATAACTTTAGGCTTATTAATTTAAAAGAGTCAATGCAATCTCATAATCAGTAATGTCCCTCAAGAAAAAAGAAAAACTGGATTTCAATAGACTTGGGATGGAAATTGTCACTCATATCCAGAGAGAGAACTATGGGCACTGAATAGATGGAAGCATAGCATTTTCACTTTTTTTGCTTTTTTTTTCCCCTTCCTTTTGGTCTGATTTTTCTTGCACAACATGACAAATATGGAAATACATTTAAAAGGATTGGAAATAGTTAACCTACATCAGATTGCTTGGTATTTTGAGGAGGAAAGTATGCGAGGTAGAAAAATGAATGTCAAAAACTATCTTTACATATATTTGGAAAATAATACCATTAAAAAAGAAGAAGAAGAAGAAGAGAAAAGGGAAAATTGGCCTTAAAAGTCAGAACTTTGGAAGGAGGGTGGGATTCTGAATCTTTTCCAAGATACAGGTTATTATACATTGTATTTTTTTATCTTATGATACAGTTATAATTACTTAGTTTACAATTTATCAGAGAATCTGCCAATAAATGCCTCCCCCTCAAAATTTAGGCCTCTTAAGACTATTTCTGATAGAGAACTATGGGATGAAATCTTAGTAAACACCAACAAAAACATTTGAGTTGTGAAGATGTTTTGCTTCCTTTCAAAGGGAGCCTTTTTCATACTCACCTCAGCTACAAAGATAACCACAAGACAATCATCTTCTTCTAATTTGGACATTTGGAAGAAGAGAGAATTCAGTGTTCGTATCAGGTAACTTTCTTTTTCTCTTTTTATGGTGGGAATACCCATCACCACAGAGACTGCAGACAAATGAATAGAACAGAATCATTTCAATAAATAAACTTTTTTTTTTTTTTTTTAAGCAAGAAAACTTTCCTTTTAATGTGACAAAACAAAACAAATAGGAGGGAAAAACCATATTAGATAAAGGCCATTGTAAATGGGAAAGGATTCATTTTGTGTCATTATGTCACCAATATAAACTATTCCAATCCCCATCTCTTAAAAAAAAAAAAAAAGGCTTGCAAACTGTTTCATATACTATGTATGGTATACCCATCAGCAAGCCATATTTTTCATATACAGTTTGCGGTATTTAGTCTATCCTCCCCTCTTTTTAATATGCTCATGTTCAAGTCTTAGGATCATAGATTTAAAAATAAAAGCTAAAAATAGATCCTGACTCTAGTTGCTCCAAATATAAGGAGCTATAATTGACTGAGCTCTTATCTTCCTTATATTAACAAGCTGGCACTCAATTAAAATTAAAAGGATCTCAGAGACCACCAAAAATCCAACTTCCATTTCAAAGAAAATTCTTGACAAGCATCTCGTTGGCTGAAGGCTTCCACTGACATTGACCCACCGAGGTTGGTTACTAAATGAATTAAGTTATCCCCAAGCTGCCTTGCAGTAGCCAGCATCAGGATCCCCCTCCATCTCCTTAGCTTGAAGACAGATGTAATTCATTTTCCAAATTAAAGTTTATGCCTCACCTCCTGTTTTATTTTTCCCAAAGATTATGTTTGGATAAATATTGTTATTATAAGATCTTAGATGAGGCAGATGGTAATATAGGCTATTAAGCTTCATGAAGTCAAAGTTGGAAAATCCAAGGGTTTTCAAATTCATATCACCTGAAAGAAGAGACAAGAGTTTCAAATCACTGTATCCTTTATCAGAATTTTGAAAGACTGGATTTTACAATCAAAGTGGTATTTCAAATTAAGAGAGCTTAGCTTCATCGAACTTACTGGCTTATTATAGCATATTAAAGATTTATTATTACATTTTTTCCTTTTGAAAAAGTCTGTCACAGCAGCCTTTTTGGAATAGACATTGGTTGAAACATATAACACACATTTCCTCATGTATGGCTTAACTAAAAGCTGAATACAGTCTATCTAGTGGGCTCAGGAGATGTGAACTAGTTCTTCCCAGTCTGGAGTTTGCAATCACCTGATGAAGAGGTGTGGTAGGACAGTCTGTCTCAGTTAAATTGTCTTATAAAGTCCAAGGAGTTTCCTCAGCCAGATTCTTTAAATATCACCATGGCAAGAGCTCAGGATACCCATAAGCCATGTCCATGCCTTGACATTTTCCTTAATAGTAGTAGAAGTACTGGCTTTCTTTCTGTTTTGGTAACAATGACAAGGCAACATCTTTGTTGACTTTGTGAATAATACATAATTCATTGGCCTAGGAGACATAAAAGGCACTTTCTCTGTGGGAAGCCTCCATGATATATCTTGGTCAGTCTCTGAATGTTTCAAACTCATCCTGCTTGTCTATTGTTTCTTTCCTTACTTGTTGACTAATTTAAAGCATAATTCTCTTCCTCAGTGAAATAGTTGGAAAACTCTCAATGGCCAGGGTCACTTTACAAAAGTCGGCAATGTTGTGGTAAGAGACTATCTGGGTGGAATAAGCCATATTGAAAATTTGGACCCAATGACAATGAAATGGGGAATTCTGCCTTTCAATTTTATAGCCAATTGTGGGTTATTTTTCTTCCAGAATCATCTGACTTGTCACTGACCTCTGAAATGAAGGTTGATAGAGAGACCCAGGGGTCTTCACAATTTTCAGACAAGAGAAAAGGACTAGCACAGATCCTCTTGCCAGAGTCACTGTTTGAGTCAAAGTATGTGGACTTCATGCCTTGGATAGGATGATGATTTTCAAGAGTGGATGTTAACTAATGATAAAAGTTGGAGATGTGGAAAACTGTAGCACTAATGTATTGTTGATGGAGTTGTGAAATGATCCAACCATTCTGAAGATCAAAGAACTATGCCCAAAGGACTACAAAACTGTGCATACCCTTAGCTCATCAGTGCCATTATTGGGTCTGAATCCCAAGGGAATAATAAAGGAAGGAGAAGGAGTCATATGTGCAAAAAATGTTTGTAGCAGCTCTTTTTGTGGTGGCAAAGAATCAGAAAAGGAGCAGATGCCCATCAATAAGGGAATTGGCTGAATAACTTGTGGTATATGAAGGTAATGGAATATCATTGTTCTAAAAAAAAAAAAATAAAATAAAATGAACAAGCTGTTTTTAGAAAAGCCTGGAAAGATTTACATAAACTGATGCTGAGCAAAACAAGTAGAACCAGGAATACATTGTACACAATAACAGCAAGAATATGCTATGAGCAACTATGAACGACTTGGTTCTTATCAGTGGTTCAATGATTCAAGGCAATCTCAATAGATTTTGAACAGAAAATGCCATCTACATCCAGAAAAAAAACTATGGAGATCAAAAGTAAATCAATACATGCTATATTCACTTTTTTTTCCTTTCCCATGGTTTTTCTCTTTTGTTCTGATTTTTCTCTCCCAACATGACTCATAAAGCAATGTGTATTACATTAAATTAAATAAATTACAAATAAAGTGTCAAAGAAAAAAAAAAAGAGTGGACACCATCTATTATTGATTATCACTATCATCACTTCCAGAAATTCTACCAGAAGACCCTCACAATCTGAAGTGGGAGGAAAGCATTGGCACAACAACTATCAAAGACTGTCTACACAAACAAGGATTAGATTCAAGAATTAGAGAATTACAAGCGCTACCCAAGAATGTGCAGACTTTCCCCTGGTGCAATGAGGGATCGGAATAATTTGATTCAGTGGCTATGAAGAGCCTGTAGTGGCCAAAGGATACCTGTAGTGATGAAATCAAGTACTGGAAAAAGGGTTATATGAGGGCTAAATGAGAGGTGAAGAAGGGATTGCCTCTACAAAAAGAAAAGGATATTTTCTGAGGAAAAGGTATGGTTATGGCTATTTTCTTTTTCTTTCTTTTTTTTTTAATTTTAATTTTATTTTATAATTATAACATTTTTTGACAGTACATATGCATGGGTAATTTTTTACAACATTATCCCTTGCACTTACTTCTATTCAGATTTTTTCCCTTCCTCCCCCAACCCCCTCCCCCAGATGGCAAGCAGTCTTATATATGTTAAATATATTACAGTATATTCTAGATACAATATATGTGTGTAGAACCGAATTTTTTGTTGCACAGGAAGAATTGGATTCAGAAGGTAAAAATAACAGTTTACATTCATTTCCCAGTGTTCCTTTTCTGGATGTAGCTGGTTCTGTCCATCATTAATCAATTGGAATTGGATTAGCTCTTCTCTATGTTGAAGAAATCCACTTCCATCAGCATACATCCTCATACAGTATCATCGTTGAAGTGTATAATGATCTTCTGGTTCTGCTCGTTTCACTCAGCATCAGTTGATGTAAGTCTCTCCAAGCCTCTCTGTATTTCTCCTGTTGGTCATTTCTTATAGAACAATAATATTCCATAACATTCATATACCATAATTTACCCAACCATTCTCCAATTGATGGACATCCATTCATCTTCCAGCTTCTAGCCACTATGAGAAGGGCTGCCACAAACATTTTGGCACATACAGGTCCCTTTCCCTTCTTTAGTAGTTCCTTGGGGTATAAGCCCAGTAGTAGTATGGCTGGGTCAAAGGGTATGCACATTTTGATAACTTTTGGGGCATAATTCCAGATTGCTCTCCAGAATGGTTGGATTCTGTCACAACTCCACCAACAATGCATCAGTGTCCCAGTTTTCCCACAGCCCCTCCAACATTCATCGTTATTTGTTCCTGTCATCTTAGCCAATCTGACAGGTGTGTAATGATACCTCAGAGTTGTCTTAATTTGCATTTCTCTGATCAATAGTGATTTGGAACACTCTTTCATATGAGTGGAAATAGTTTTAATTTCATCATCTGAAAATTGTCTGTTCATATCCTTTGATCATTTATCAATTGGAGAATGGCTTGATTTCTTATAAATTAAAGTCAATTCTCTGTATATTTTGGAGATGAGGCCTTTATCAGAACCTTTAACTGTAAAATTTTTTTCCCAATTTGTTACTTCCCTTCTAATCTTGTTTGCATTAGTTTTGTTTGTGCAGAAACTTTTTAATTTGGTGTAATCAAAATGGTTATGACTATTTTCAATCATGCAGATTTGCAAATTCATTCTCCCTCAGCCTCCTTCAATTGCCAAATCTAATTGACCCTACTTCCAAATATTTCACTCCATCCCGTTCTCTTTACTCACACAGCCACCACCCTCATTTGAACCCTCATCTCTCAGCTGGAATATTGCAATAAATCTCTTAATTCTTCAGTAGGAACCCTGCCTCTACTCTCTCCCCATTCTGGTATGTCTTTCCCATGATTCCCAGACTGATATTCCTAAAGCCCAAACCAACCACCATAATATCCTGTTCAAGAAGCTTTGGTGACTTACTTATGAAATTAAAAACAAACTCCTTAGTTTGGCACTTAATGTCATCTCTTCTTGTTGAATTGAAAAAACCCTTATCAATTTGATTTTATGCTGTGTCAATTCACTCCACACATCAGCCAAATTGGAGCTGTCTCCTTATCTCATCCTGTTGTCTTTTGTAAAGATCATCCCTCTTAACTCCCATCTCTGAATGTTGAAATGGGCCTCATTTTCCTTAAAGGCCACTTTAGGCACAATTCTCTCAGTATTCTGACTAAGCGAGGAATCAGTTGGTAGACCCTCATTTCAGAGCCCTCTCTACAGGATGTATCCTGCTACATGCACATTTGCTTTCATCAACTGAAAATGATCCTTGCCCTAATCTCTTTTCAATAATGAGGTGATTCAAGACAACTTCAGTAGATTTCTGATGGAAAGTGTCATCCACATCTACAGAGAGAACTATGGAGACTGAATGTGGATCAAAACATAGTATTTTCAACTTTTTTTAAATTGTTTTTGTTTGTTGGTTTTTTCTCCTTTTGATCTAATTTTAATTGTGCAACATAACAAATATGGAAATATATTTAGAAGAATTGCACATGTTTAACCTGTATCAGATTACTTGGCAAGGGGGAAAAGGAGGGAGAGGAAGAAAAATTCTGAACACAAGGTTTTGCAAAGGTGAATGTTGAAAACTATCTTTGGAAAAATAAAATACTATTTAAAAAGTGATCCTTACTGGCTATATTAAAAAGTAGAGGTCACCAAAACCATTTGGTACTGGCTAATAAATAGAGTGGTTGATCAGTGGACTAGGTTAGGTTCATAAGACACAATAGTCAATGTGTAATCTAGTATTTGATAAATCCAAAGATTTCAACTTCTATTTGACAAAATTTT